>NW_028261384.1:46816169-47118669 GCF_051295495.1 Thamnophis sirtalis
ATCTTCATCAATGATTTGGATGAGGGAATAAATGGGAAACTCATCAAATCTGCAGATGACACCAAGGTGGCAGGAATAGCCAACACTCCAGAAGATAGTCTTAAGATACAGAAGGATCTTGACAAACCTGAACATTGGGCACTATCTAATAAAATGAAATTCAATGGTGAAAAGAGTAAGGTTCTACATTTAGGTAACAAAAACGAAATGCATAGGTACAATATAGGTGGTACCTTGCTCAACAGTAATAACTGTGAAAGGGATCTTGGAGTCCTAGTGGACAACCATTTAAATATGAGCCAGCAGTGTGCAGCAGCTGCCAAAAAAGCCAACACAGTTCTAGGCTGCATAAACAGAGGGATAGAATCAAGATCACATGAAGTGTTAATATCACTTTACAATGCCTTGGTAAGGCCACACTTGGAATATTGCATTCAGTTTTGATCACCACGATGTAGAAAAGATGTGGAGACTCTAGAAAGAGTGCAGAGAAGAGCAACAAAGATGATTAGGGGACTGGAGACTAAAACATATGAAGAACGGTTGCAGGAATTGGGTATGTCTAGTTTAATAGAAAGAAGGAGTAGGGGAGACATGATAGCAGTGTTTCAATATCTCAGGGGTTGCCACAAAGAAGAGGGAGTCAAACTATTTTCCAAGGCACCTGAGGGTAGAACAAGATGCAATGAGTGGGTGGGTGGAAAAAAGATCACATTTAATTCAGTCTTCAAATTCTAAGAAAAAAGTAATGAATACCCAGAATCTCTATATTGAATGTAGGGTGTACTCAAATTTACCAAATATCAAGTTGCAAAACTTCAGTTAAACTGAGAGTTCTAGTCTAGCAGCATTTTTACTACTTTTTTTCTGTAAATAAGCATCAAAGTAAATTCAGGAAGTCATCAAAATATGTACTTAATAGCTTGAAGATGACAGATGACCCATTTTCAAACTTACAGCTTCTGCAGAATTCCCAGTCATTCACTCTTATAACTGACTGCAAAGATGCTATTGTCTGTCTCTCTCCCATCCCACTCTATCTTGGTTTACGTAATATGGTGAGCCTTAAACTATGGTTTACAAATTACAGTAGCTACTTTACCCCAGGAAGCTGTATTGGCATGGGGTGTGAACCAGACCAATGTTGACACATATATAACACTATTTATTTTTAAAAGAAGTATTTTAGTTCATTATTTTCTATTGTATTTTCAGTATATATTCCTAACACACAGTAATCTCTATTGATTTAGCATCAAAGTTATCAGGGTAACTATTTTTACATATTTAGTCTGTTTGTGAAAATAAAAAAAAACCCAATCTACATTAAGTTGCAAAAGAAGGCTAAAATTATATCTCTGTATGACTTTACAAAAGAATTAAACTGAAAAAAAATGTTGGAACAATTATTAAACACAAAATTGAATACATTAGGAGTTGAATAGCAACACTGAAATCTTTCTTTCCTTTTTAAAAATATGTTTCTCCTTCCCCCTCTTTCCCACTAAATTATTTTAAGAATCCCTCCTCCACTTCCTGTCTCCAAATAGCATATTTTCTTTAACACAGCAGGATATGTAAATCATAAAGGAACATTTAGTAATGATAAAGATATTGAAATGCACAATATTTCAGTATGACAATTGCAGCTGGGTTTCAGAATATGAAAAACATCTGATGAGATACTTGGATGATGGGGAAATAATTTTTCTTGCCACTAAAATAACTGTTCTTTTTTTTATGAAAAAGGAAATTAAAGAGATGGGTTTCTTCTGATCATGTTAAAGTGATTGAGATAATGGCTAAGGTATACCTAAAAACAAAACAAGAAAGATTTCTCAAGACAAATCAAATTTCTTCTCTATAAACTCAATTTATCATTATAAAACCTTTAAAATTTAGTCAACACTTGAAATTTTTCTCATACTCTTTATCTCTTTATCAAATTTTTTTGTACTCTTCTATCAAAATTCTTGTCACCTTTGTCACACCTCTTTTGAAACTCCATTACAGCAACTCTGCAAATTCCAGTACAGCAACGGTAGTAAATTTCTCATGTAAATCCAATAAAAGATAATCATCCACATTGCTCTTTATAATCTGTATATCATTTTTTAAATTTTTAAATCTACTTGTGTAGAAGAATCAGGGAAAGGAATTAAATTAATAAGACATCATTTATTTTTTATAGCAGATTTTTTTCCCCTTCTACAACACCTTACAGTCATTACATCAACATTGTTGTGTCATCATACCTGTATCAGTGCATCTCTAATATAGTGTCTGTGAAAGTATTTTTGTTTCTTTTTACCCTCTTCCCATAGGAAAAAATGCCATCCCATTTGCAAATCATGGCCCTCTAATGTTAGTATTCTTTTATTTTTTAAATTTATCCAATCCCTGATCCATGTTAGTGCTGCTTCTTTGTAATAAAGCCCCCAGTCCGGGAGTCCCATACCACCTCTGCTTCTGTCATCCTGTAGAGCTTTCAACTTTATCCTGGCTTTCTTCCCTTGCCATATAAATTTTAATATAATCTTATTCAATTCAGTAAAAAAAAATCCTAATTTTATGGGGATTGTTTGAAATAGGTATAGTAGTCTGGGTAGTACATTCATTTTTATCGCTGCTATTTTCCCTAATAATGTTAGTTGTAGTTTCCCCTATAGTTCTAGATCTTTTTTTATTTGTTGCACTAATTTTGTATAATTATTTTCTTTTATAGTGGAGCACTTTGCACTTAGCCATTTTCCAAGATATTTAACTTTCTTTGTCACTTGCAGTCCTATTATTCTTTCTAATTCTTTATTTTGTTCTTCCTTCAAATTTTTAGTTATCATTTTAGTCTTTTTTCTATTAATCTTGCTACATCTCCATATTTTCCTAGTTCTCGCATTAAGCTATTTCCTGTTTCTAGTGGGTTTTCTATAATGAATACCAAATAGTTGGCAAAGGCCTGGATTTTATATTCCTCTTTTTTATTTTAGTTCCTCTTATCTCCGAATTTTGTCTAATTCTTATATTCTATCAAAATTCTTGTCACCTTTGTAACACCTCTTTTGAAACTCCAGGACTTCCTGTGGTGACGTCACCGTGCTTAGAGTGGGGGGAAGGAAGCTCTCCTAACCTCTAACTCTAGCTTCTTCGTTTGGGCTCTTTTTTGAACACTGTTGATCCTGAAGGGACCAACAGATTAAAGGGGATACTCTGTAGACGCTGGGGTGATAAGGCAAATCCTCCTGCGGATAGGAGAAGCCCACTAACGAGGAGATATCCTGCCATTTGGTTAGGGCCGGAGCGATGGCGACTGCATAAGATGAGAGCGAATAGACAAAGAAACAGTGGAAATCGGATACTTGTTACTATTGCTGACAACCCAAAGAGGAAGGCAACGTGAAACTGGTAGAGAGAGTGAACTGGAAAGAAGAAAGCGCCAGGAGAGAAGCTGTTTTTGCAGCTCAATTTTGCCGAAAAGAACTGGAGCAGAGATGTTGAGATGGAAGGGACAGCCGGAAGAGGCTAAAGGTATTAGCCACAGTGAGAAAGAAAATCTGACATGGACAAACAGGAGTGGAGTGGAAAATAATATTTGCTGAAAAGATTTGGAAAGGTCAAAGAAGAGATTGTTTAACAGTCGGGTTGGTACACTGAGTTCCTTTTCTTTTTCTGCTCACTCTTCCTTCTGCTTCTTGTGGAATTTATAAGTATTTGACATTTATTTGCCTCGGAGCTTGGAACAGTGCCAGAGGCAATAGATAGAGAACTGTATTGGAAAGAGAATTTTGCTTCGTGGATATTAACAGTGAGACTGAGGAAAGGGTGACACCTAGGGAATTGTAAATCCGAACCCTGAAATCTTCTTCAATAACACCTTCTAATGTCAATAAAGAGTTAAATAAAGGCTTCCTGCATCCATTTAGTAAATATTTCTTTTTCCGTAAGTAAGCATTTCAGCAGCCCAGATCCAGCATTGTGTCTTTCAGCTCTAATGTCTCCCATTGTCCACATGATATCAGTTCACCATTCCTCAACAGATATAACTCCTTCCTTCCTTCCTTCCTTCTTTCCTTACTTACTTACTTCTTTCCAAGTTAAATACCTACACTGTTCCAGACAGGCAGATATAAAAAACTGGTTTCTATATAGACGTTTATTGTAAGAAAATAGAAATTATCTGATAACTGAGTTCACCTTCATGTCTATACTATTTCCCCGACAGCAGGAACAAAATGGATTATAATTGGCTTCTTCTATTTCTTAATTTCAAATTTAATCCAAAGCCCTAAAATTTCTGGGTGGTTTTCCTCTGAAATATTAATCAAGACCTTTGGTTATTTATTCATCTGTTTATATTAATTGCCTGCTGCATATCTATATAAAACAATGCAGTTATTTATGACCTAGCTTTTCACATCATGGTATTCCCATGATTCAATTTTACCTGGTACTTGTTAAATATTAGTATAACAATAACAATAAATAGAAATAATGCTAAGTCATAAAACTATTATTTTTAAACAACATGGAATAGATTGTCATATTTCAGCAAGCTATGTTGAAATAACCATTTTAACTTTGTGTGAGTTATGAATCTAACCAATTGGTGTAAATTTTATTATTAAAAATAGAGTAACAGGGGAGAAAACAAATTCATTGATTTCTTATAGGGAGCTCAAGGGCTATCATAGTTTAACAATTCAAATATTGTTAACTTTTAAAAGACCTTATCAGGAAAGAACAAGAACACCACATAAGAGGACAGTCTAAATTAAAATAAGAGGTGTGAGAATACGATTTCAGAGAATACATCAGTGACTGTCACATATTAGGCTTTCCCTTGTCCAATTTGCTTAAGATAAAAATCAGTTTGAAGAATATTCTTATAACGGTTCTGCCATCATAAATCATTTTTATGCAACCAATGCTAATAGAATGAATGACACAAATCAAAATTGTGTTGAAGAAATGAATGACAAAAAAAATCTATCTATTTTCAATGGTTTCAGCATCTCCCACACATTCCAGCAGAGTGGGCATATTCCTGAACCCTTCCTTGAAACAATATCATCTGATGTAGGGTGTCTTCTCTGTGATGACATCTCCTTTGTGGAATTATCCCCACACTCTTCCCCCTCCCCAGGATTTGTTTGACCCCATTAAACTTTAGGAAGCCCTTGAAATGTTAGCTTTTCCATCAGGCACTATTACCAGAATATTCATCCAATGACATGTGCCCCAACTGTGTATTTTGTATTTTGTCCACAATGACTGAGAAAAAATTATTAGAATAATGTTTTTGTACCAGTACAAAAGTAATAAATATATAGGAATTTCAGAGTAAGAAACAAAAATCTTGGAATTTGTACAAATAAATTTTGTTTCTTAATTGTCTACTTCACTGAAATAAGAACTATATTATTGTTGTAGAAAATATAAACAAGTTAATTTCTTAAGTTTCTTCCTAAATTTGTATATCAATCAACCCCGGTCTATTCAGAAAGGAACATAATTCTTCTTTTTTCCAGTCCTTTCATTTTAAGTAGAAACTCCTCAGGTACTGTATCTACTTAAAATTTGCAACATGTTCATTACCAGGAGATACATTTTTTCTATATTATTGTATTGTCTCAAAAAAATAATGGGTACTTTAAAGGTCTCTATATCCTGTATCTAAAAGAAATACTGTATAATATAGTAAATGAAAAGGATTACCGGTAGATGGAAGGAAAAGTATATACAAGAATTGGTATATTATCAACAATGGATACCCATTTACACTAAAATACTAGAGTAGATATGTCTAAATTTTTGGCTTGCCTGGGCCATATTGAGTGAAAATACAAAATTAATCAATGTGGTGTGTGTGTATGTGTGTGTGTGTGTATGTGTGTGTGTTGGAGACTTCCTCCATTAACAACAAATGTTACCTTCTGAGGATGTAACTATGTTCCTTTATGTCTGGCTACTATAGTCTCCCCCAAAATCATTTTTCACTCAGAATTTGTTCTTTCAATTAGTGGTCTATTACAAAGTTGCTTTCGTATTCATCAGCTTCTCATTTCCTACTTTTGAAACATTTTTTTTCAGGCTTTTCCAAAAAGTAGAGAAGAACAGATCAGACTCCACAATTTTGTTTGGTGAAGAATAGTGAGCATTTCTGCAAGGTTTGTTGTTATCCCTACTCTGAAATAGGATTGCTGGAGATTTTTACCATTAGTTACAGCAAGATTGCTTTACTTCACTAAACTGATTTGAAAAGAAGAAGGGATATTGAACTTGGCTTTTGATGTTTATATGTGTAGGAAATAGGAAATTTGAGAGATAGGCAGAAAAGCTGTTATCAAAATATCAGTCAGTCAGAGGGCTCTCTCAGTGGCAGAAGTGTAACCAAGAAAACATTTCAGAAAGAGGCTCCTTAGTTGTTTTTTAAGAAAAGATTATTTTAAAAACGTTTAAAATGTTTTATTGAAGCTTTTAGTTAGAGCAATAAAAAATAATCCAAATTAAAAAAGAAAAAATAGTGTAAAAAATAAAAAAGGAAATAAATCCCATCTCCTTTAAAAAGCAACTTCCAGCCCTCATTATGACAAGTATAAACAATTGCATAATAGCTTCACCCCCTTTTAATTAACAAATATAAAACTATTCATTCCATAACTCATTTAAGCCACAAGCAAATCCAATAAATAGCATTGTCTCTAATTTGCAAAAACTCATAATGGAGCTCAAAAATAATAACATTAATTAACATATATAAAACTCAACGTTCCACATCTCAACTCTTAGCCATAAGCAAAACCCCAAAAGAAATAAAATGGTTCTCATATTCTAGTTAAACTAGTTAAAATAAAGTTTAACATAACAAAGAAGGGCTATATTTTTCTTTTAAAAAGAAAAATATTACTCATACAAATATCACTTACTTCAAGAGTAATGGTAGGTTTAAACACCATGTTAACAAATGCACTACGTATTTTTCCATTCAAATGCCAACAACTCCAAAGAAAGCTACCCCAAATGGGAACATATTTCTTTCAGATAAATATTCCATATCTCAACTCTTAGCTGTAAACAAATCTACATTCAAATATAAAAGAAATCCCTGTATTTTAACAAACAGAAAACTAAAATGTAATATAACAAAGAGGGATAATGTAATGTAACATAACAAAGGGGGATAATTTAAAAAGAACAAGTTCACAAAAATTTAAATAAAAAGACTGATAAATACAAAGCCAATTTAAAAGGTTAGGATTATATTAGGATACATTAGGGAAAACTGTAAGGGTAAAAGCTTAAACACCATATTAAATGTAAGCAAATCCAATGCACAACATTTGTTTCAAATCCAGATATCAACAAATCCGCTCCCCCAAATAAATCCACTCAAAATATTAACATGTCCCATTTTAATCCTGGCTAAATTAACTGATTACAGGTTCCTTCTGTTTACATAAAGCAATCTTGTTCCAATTACTCTCTGGTATTGTCAATTCTTATAAGGAGAGATAAAAAATCACTAATAGTTTTGAATCTCTCTTCACTCTGGGTCAATCCAATTGAACATGGTTTAAAATCTCTGTTGCTAAGAAAGCAATGCATTTTGCTCATTTTACTTTTGCAGATGACAAGGTGGTGGGGTTGGCCTACTTATCCTCGTCCTAATCCCTTTTAAAGTGATGGCAGCAGCTTCTTGTCGCCTCCTTCATTTTAGCCATTTGCTTTTATTTTTTGCACTACCATCTAGTTCTGTTCCTTTTGATATTTGACAATTGTCTATTATTATATTCTCACCATAATTTAAGGGGATAACCAAAATGCATATGTAAAATCTGATGCCATCAGCCAAGTATCTGAATGTATAAGGTAGATATTTAGACTATTAGTGGTAGGAACGGTAGGCTTCACAGAAACACTCATTAAGATGTAATGGAATATTTTACATTTTTGAGGAAAGCACAACATTTAAAATATCTTGCAGCATTATACAGTGTCTAAACTTTAGACTTAATCTTTATGACTTATACCTATTTTATTATATCAGGACTGAATTACATAAATTCAGGATGATATAAATAATCTCATACTTTAAACAACAGACTAAATGAGAGCACTTCTACTTTAAATTAAAAATGTTTTTAATTTCTGCTGGAATGATATTAATAATAATAGTAATAATAATCTGAATGTGAGAATAGTCTGGATATAACATTGATAGTTTAACAGAAAAATGATAGTATTTTTGATAATGTATTAGAAACACAGGTTGGTTATAGTACTTGATTTAAAAAAAATATTGTTCTGCAGCAATCTAACATCTTCTTTAAACTTCTTTAAAATTGATCTGACAGATGACAGGACATTGTGAAATGAGGTTTGGAAATATAAAAGAAATAAAATGTTGGTGTCCCAAAGAAAACATTTAGCATTATATCAAAAGTCAGAGCGTGTGGTTTCTCATGCCTTTTTTCCTTTACTTCCCACTATTTCGTTGGAGCATTTCCTCTTGTCATGTAACTATAGAAGAATCCATCTGCAACAGAAGCAAAGTTGGAGTGACATCAGAATTAAATCAAAGAAAAATGAATTTTTATTAGAAATGGAAATATAAGTCTGTTTCTAATCCATGTCAGTTGTCAATCTGCATAAGGTATTTTATTTCTACATTAGTTTATGTTTTAAACTATTTTTTAATGGTCATAAATTCACGATTATTTTAAATACTTTTCATAATATAAGTGACATAATGTTTGACTTTTCCAGGTTCATGAAAAAAATGAAGATTAAAAAAGAAAATAAGCCTAACTGTAGATTAAATATAAATTGGGGTGGAGCCATTTGTTCTTTTTGTAATATCTCTGAATTAAAATAAACATTAACTGTTTTAGTTTATATTTATCTACATTTATATGCCCTGTAGATATAAAAGCTTATATATTTCTTAATTTATTTGACCAGATCTTTAAAAAAGCATTTATAGATAGACTGTACAGTTATACTGACAAGCTTGCTAGAAAAAAACTGCCTTAAGCAAAAGGGACCTGATTCCA
This sequence comes from Thamnophis sirtalis, assembly GCF_051295495.1. Lineage (NCBI taxonomy): Eukaryota > Metazoa > Chordata > Lepidosauria > Squamata > Natricidae > Thamnophis > Thamnophis sirtalis. The sequence goes on from NW_028261384.1 coordinate 46,825,220, forward strand.
TTATTAATATGAAACAAATGTGTTAATCAACTTAATTAAAATGCAGGGACACAATTTTCTATCTTTGAAAAAGAAAATTAATACAAAGCAGGTCTTGAGCTTCACAATTTTATAAATATTAAAAAATGTCAGAATTCTCACAAGAGATTGTGCAAATTTTTTGGTTAATTTTAGATATATACCAGTTTCTGTCCAGGTATACGCATAAAAAGCTATCATCATATATGAGGATCAGAACACTATAGTTGTCAGGGGAACAATAATTTTTAATTTCTTGATTCAGGGATGTAAAAGCAATTTCCCACAGTGTATAAACTGTTTCTCTCCTGTGTTGCTTGCAGCTGTTCTTCAAACCAACTGTAAACAATATCAGATCAGATTGCAGTAGAGTTAATCAACAAGACCCCGATGATGCTCAGTCTGGATTTTAGCCACAGAAGGACTCACTTAGCCTAGTTCCCATATTTATGTATGGCATGTCTGGACAACCCAGTCAGTATATTTGTTTTTCAACTCCAAAATCCTTAGAAAGGTGTATTTAGTTTCCACCAATTTGCTGGTTAGATCCTGGTCATCAAAGATTCCATGAAAGGAAATCTTTCTTCATTTTAATGAAAACAGCAAGATGCCATAATAATGCTGTGCCTGATAAATATCCTTCAGGAACTGGATTGTATGCTATTATTTACTTATATATCCTAGAACCCTATTTAATATGCACATATAAAGTAAAATCTCCTTAATAACTGTAAATCATAGGCCTGAACAATTTGAAGAGGATTTTAATAAAGTGTTTCTGCCAAAGATAAAAGTGTTTCTTTTATCTTTTATTCTTTTAATAAAGTGTTTCTGCTGCCAGGCCAATGCCTGGATTACATTATATCACATGAATGCAATGCATCTATTCTATACTCTTATATAATGAACTCCAATAGTTTTGTTAGTTCCAAGAATATACATCTCAGAGGAGCTCTGGTGGCCAAGTGGTTGAAGTGCAGAATTGCAGGCAAATTCTGCCCACATACTTGATCCTGACAGGGCTCAAGATTGACTCAGATTGGTAAACTGCTCAGAAAATACTCTAAAGCTCTATGGGGAAATATATAAGCCTAAATACTATTACTATTTTAAGTCACAATCAGAGGTGGGTTGCTGTCGGCTGAACCAGTGCTGGAAGTCAGGCCTGGGTTGTAGAACCGGCAGTGACCCAGGTCTGCTACACTCCAAACCGGTTCCCTTGCTGCCCTGGGCCACCACCATTTTGGATTTCAGTGACTGTGTGCAGAACAATTTACATTGAATGGTGCATGAGCAAAGCGCGGGTTGCAAACTTGGAGTAACACAAGCAGCATCCCATCCCTAGTCACAACACAATTTCTGAAAGCCAAGAACCCAGAAATGGTTCTCCGACAAATGCACGTTCGACAAAAGTGCATCGACAAAACCGCAGGGAGAAAAGCACAAGTTCGAAATCGCGCCGACGAATGAGCACAGAAGCCCGCTGACAACAGTGCGCTGACAGAAGCACGCTCTAAACCTAACCCTAAAGGTAACCCTAACCTAACCCTAAACCTAACCCTGCACCTAACCTTAAACATAACCCTAAACCTAACCCTGAACCTAACCCTAAACCTAACCCTAAACGTAACCCTAACCCTAAACCTAACCCTAAACGTAACGTAAAATACAACCCATATATATATATGTTGTATTTGTGCTGATAAATAAATAAATAAAGGGAGACTAGTATAGATCTATTTCAAGCTATTTAGCTCTCATCAGCTAGCCATACCCTTACTGGGATTTGAACCTGGGCTATATTACATACTAGGCAGACATCTTAGTCATTGGGCCACTGTTCCCTCTAAGGTGCGCGCCTGCGCGGCCGCGCACATGGAAAGAAATCCCCGCGCAGCAGTTTCTAACTGCCGCGCAGAGATTTCTACCAAAGCAAACGTGGGGAAGTCCTTTGCAGGCGGCTAGAACTGGCCGCCCGCAAAGGACCTCCCCAGACTTGTTTTGATGAGCCGCCAGTCCTCTTGCTTCTCCTTCACCAGCAAAGCTCCCGCTGGCTTCCCCGCCCATGGCAGTGGCAGTGGTGCCTCTCCTTCCACGTGGAGCACCTGAGCTGGCTCCCGCGTTATCCCTCCCCCTTCCTCCTCTGCCATGCTTTTGAGGCCGCGGGAACTAGTAGGAAAGCGGCGGAGGTGGAGGCAGCAGCTGGGCTCTGGGTTATCCCTGCCGCCGCCTCCACCTCCGCCGCTTTCCTACTAGCTCCCGCGGCCTCAAAAGCACGGCAGAGGAGGAAGGGGGAGGGATAACGCGGGAGCCAGCTCAGGTGCTCCGCATGGAGGGAGAGGCACCACTGCCACTGCCATGGGCGAGGAAGCCAGCGGGAGCTTTGCCGGTGAAGGAGAAGAAGCAAGAGGACTGGCGGCTTTGAAATGCAACCCCCTGGTCCCGCCGGCCACGGATTTGATTCGGCGTAAGTGGGGGCCGAACACATGCTGAGCCGACTTTGCGCAGTGAGGCGGATTAATTCAACCCCCCCCAAAGAACGTGTGTGTGTGTGTGTGTGTGTGTGTGTGTGTGTGTGTGTGTGAGAGAGAGAGAGAGAGAGAGAGAGAATTGGATCAAAGGAGTGGAGGGGGGGAGGGAAGGAAGGGAGGGAGGGAGGGAGGAAGGAAGCCCTGCCCCCTGTGAAAAACACTGAAGATGGAGCAGTGAATGAATAAACCATAAAAGCAACAAACAGTTAATGCGTAAGTAAGCTGAGGAGCAAGTTCTCAACTAAGGAAGAAATAAAAGAAATATAAAAAGCTCAATATGCCAAAACACTTATTTTAGTCTTCATTTAATTACTTGTATTGTAGTCTGATGTAACATCTTTTTAAAGTTAACGTTAGTTAGAAAAGATAGGGTACAAAACTTAAATAATAAAAAAATTGTACATTCATTTTGAAAAATAAATGCAATACTCGATTAATTTCATATCTTTATTTAAAATAGTTTTGGCATGGCATATGATTTTATTGACTCAGTTGGAAATGATGTGGATGTTGTATCTGATTCTGAGGTATATATATTCTTAAGTAACATAACATATAGCATATTGTCCAAACTTGCTAGACTATTTAATTGATCTTACTACTTTAAAGGGGGAGAGTTTCATGATAAATTATTTTGTTACATTTATGTTGCATTTATATATTATATTTATTACATTTATATTCCACATTATATATTTGCATTGTTTTTTTAGTGTATATTGTCAATTTCGATAGATATTATATTGATATATCAATACTGATTTTAATCATACTAAATAACAATTACTGCTATTATTTATCAGCATTACATATTTACAGTTTTTAATATCGAGTTAGTCATATTTTAGAATAATAGCATTATCTTTTAATAGGATAATTGCCAAAATCTAATTCACATGTGATGGGTTGCATTCCAAAGGAATGTGAGAGGACAGGTTGCCTGCAAAATGCCAGGACCCAGGACCCTGTTGGTGCCATGTCTCTCTCTAGCCAGTCTAACAATCTAAAAGCTGAGCAGAGAGCCTTTTTTTTTTCAGGGTGAGTGGAAAAGTATAGTGTTTGAGTGGCACTTTTCATGTCTGGCATTCATCGGGCTAAAACCTCGCTCGCAATTGGCGCTTGACGCTTGGAAGGTTGTGCAAATGTCCAGCAGACGCGACAGCAGTTCAAACTGTGGCTCTCTTAGGTGCTCAGGCATGAAACTGTGCAGCTCACACACTATACTTTTCCGCTCACACTGAAAAAAAATTAGAGGGAACATTGCATTAGGCCACAGGCTCTTATCCGTTATCAAAATCTTTACTTTCAAAGGGACTGGTAATATAGCTTCCAGCAAAATCTTTTTAGTGCTCTAGAAAAAGATTGGGAGCTTGGTGTTCCTATGAAAGTAGTTGGAGGCAGCGGGGGGGGGGGGAGAAACTTCATCAGCTTCACACAAAGGTGTAGTTTAGACTTTATAAGTGATCAGCAGAGTACAGGCTGATCAAACAGGGTACTGGTAATTGGCCAAAACTCCTCAGTTTGTACCACTGGCAAAAAAGACATTAATTCTAAACAGTTTCAGGCCACAGTTTTTATAATAAATGTAATTTCATTTATTTAAATCACAACATTGTGGCTTCCATTTGACTTTTCCCCACATACTCTGCAAACATCCTAGCAACATTCAAAATGGGTTTACCTGTTGAAAGAGAAAGGGAACAGAATGCATGCATCTCTGCTATAACCTTTTCTGTTTATGAAGTTTTGATCTAAAGCACATCTCAGAGCAAAAACATCAAACTATTTAAAAAGTTTCACTAAGGGAACTTCACCACTATAACATGAGTTCCCTGGTACATGACATACATCTTTATATATAGTGCTCAAGTACATATACAAATAAATAATAAAATAAACACACAAAACAAAATCTCACTCTTTCAATAAACATGCCCAATACATTAAAATAAAAAACAAAAATTTACAGTGTTAAAATTACCATTTTCTCATCCTTTAGAAAAACTTTCATATTTCTTGATACTTACTAATTTATTCAACTTGTACATAATTTTCTGTTTCTTCATATATATATATATATATATATATATATATATATATATATATATATATATATATATATGAATGAATAATAGGACACTTCAACCATATACACTATATATATATATATATATATATATATATATATATATATATATATATATATATATATATATATATATATATATATATATATACACACACACACATACACATATATATATACATATATATACACATATACACACACACACACACACACACACACACACACACACACACACACACACACACACACACACATATATATATATATATATATATATATATATATATATATATATATATATATATATATATGAATAATAGGACACTTCAACCAAAAAAAGATTAAGGAAACTTTTATTTATGAACTGCCTATTACCAACTATATAATTCACTTACTAAAAATGATATTATACTATAATATCATTTTTACTATAAAATAGCTGCATTTATACAAATTCAAAACAATGTAGAAAGGTCTAGAGATATTGTTTCCTCAAGTATTCATAAAGTTAAAAGTTATTTCATAAAATCCATAAAAATGCAATTTGGAGTTAGCTAGAAGATTGATTTAAAGTAATCTTCAGAAGATCTCAGCAAAATTTCAAACATGCTTGAATGAATTAAAATTACTAAATTCAATTGAACTCAAAATATAAAATTGCTGAAAGATTTGCAAATAACGGTCAGTCGCCGTACTTGTTTCAGCAAGATTTCCCCCCTGCCTTGTAATTGCTTATAAAAACAAAATGAATTCTTTTCTCTCTGTAGATATAGGTGGCCCTTGTGGAATGTTCTTGCCATTAATTAATCCTGCAATTGTATTCCTCTGTTTCCAAGTGAGGGGGGGATGCCAGAATGATACACGATTGTGAGAATGCTGTCAAGGTTGCAAGTAACAGCCCATATAAAATAAAGAGTACAAGGCAGGATTCCTCAAAGTATAGATTTATTAGGCATGTCATATTAGCACAGCTGGTGAACACCTGAATCTGAAGTTGTCCGGGTTTTCCCCATCCAGTTCAAAATCCAAAGTTCTTCCCCCCCTCCCATCACACACAACCATCATATGCCCCAATCAGGTCCCTCTCTCCATCCCAGATGCTTTCCTTCCACATTCCTCCAGGTGCTGGGGAGAATATCCTTGGTTCTCAGAAGAATGAATGCTATTTTGGCTACATATTCCGCAGTTATTTCCATTCCCTTTCCCACAGCTCCACCCCGATTCACTGTGGCAACACTTAAGATGCTCAAAGATGGCGATGGCGTTGAAAAATGCTGCATGCAATATACAGACAGTATCAATGGAAGAAAATTATATATGATGGCATGAAAAAGTAATATATTTGAATTGATGCATAGAATTATGGTGTATAAAACATGGGGAGATTTGTTTATCTTCTAGTAATAGTATATCCTCTTCTGTATGGTTGAATAGTGTAAAACATAAAAAGCAAATAAAAGTTAAAGGGAGAGGGGGAAGTGGAGAAGAGGAGGAGGAAGAAAATTGTTGTTGTTGTTGGGAGGGATCACAGCTCATGTATACAGCATTTAATTTTCAGGTTCTATCTCCAGCCCATCCAAATGTAATATACAATCTGATGTGGAAATTCAAATGTATTGAACTTCAATTCTCAAAAATTCCAAATAAAAAGTCCAAATACTATGTTAACTCTGATTCAGAGGTGGGTTGCTCCCGGATCAGCCCAGATTGGCCAAACTGGTAGTGGCCGCAGTGGGAGGCTCTACCCACATGCCTGGATGCTTCTGCGCATGCTCAGAAATGTCATGTTTGAGTGCGCCCAAACCAATAATAAAAAAATTGGCAACCCACCACTGCTCTGAATTATAGGAAATAAAGTTCAGTACATTTGGAGTCATCATGTTCATGAAGGCTAGGCTGGATAAAACAATTGTTTAGTATTATAAGACAACTATATATGTACATTCATATAAAAAAATCATGCTATTCAGAAATAACTTCAAATAAGATATAATTTCTCACTTATCCTGTAATTGATAAAGCAGTCTTGAATTTACTGAATACTTTTTGGCTACATCTACATTATCTAGTTTCAAGACTGGTGCACGGGGAGCTTTCTGATAAAAGTAAAATCACACTCCTCTTTTTATTCTGCATTTGTTATATCTGTGATTAAATGATGTTTGTTTAAGCTTTCACATTTTTTTCAGATTAAAATGTAATTTTCGATTCAAACCAATCTGACCCCTATTCTGTGGGCGTGGCATATACACACAGACACAGCATATGTGGTACCTTGTTCAATAGTGGTGGCTGTGAGAGGGATCTTGGAATCCTCGTGGACAGTCTCTTAAATATAAGCTAGCAGTGTGCTCCAGCTGCCCAAAAAGCCAACACACTGCTAGGCTGCATAAACAGAGGGATAGAATCAAGATCACGTGAAGTGTTAGTACCACTTGATAATGCCTTGGTAAGGCCACAGTAGGAATACTGCATCCAACTTTGGTTGCCACAGTGTAAAAAAGATGCTGAGACTCTAGAAAGAGTGCAGAGAAGAGCAAAAAAGATGATTAAGGGAACTTGGGGATAAAACATATAAAGAAGGGTCGCTGGAACTGGATATGTCTAGCCTTATGAAAAGAAGGCCTAAGGGTGACATTATATCAGTGTACTAATATCTCAGGGGTTGCCATAAAGAAGAGGGAGTCAAACTATTCTCCAAAGCACTTGCGAGTAGAACAAGAAGGAATGGGTGAAAACTAATCAGGGAGAAAAGCAACTTTCCTGACAGTTAGAACAATTAATCATCAACTTGCCTCCAGAAGTTGTAAATGCTCTAGCACTGGAAGTTTTAAAAGAAGATTTAGATTTAGATTTAGAAGGTTTATTTATATGCCGCCCTTTTCCCTGGGGGGACTCAGGGCGGCTCACAATCCAAAAAGGAAAGGGGGGAAAACAGACTTTTTACATATAAGACAATACATAATTAAAACACAACATTCATACCATTCGGGCGGGTTACAATCTTAGCCCCAGGCCTGATGGGATAGCCAGATTCTGAGGGCTGTGCGGAAGGTCTGGAGGGTGGTGAGGGTACGAATCTCCACGGGGAGATCGTTCCATAGGGTCGGAGCTACCACCGAGATTAGAGATTAGATAACCATTCATCTGAAGTGGTATAGGGTTTCCTACCTAAGTAGAGGGTTGACTAGAAGACCTCCCAAAGTCCCTTCCAACTCTATTATTCTATTTCTATCTTAAGTGTTTTGTGCTGAAACTACTTGCTTCCAGTATAACCAGGACTTTAACATTCTTTGCCGACTTCCGGGGAGTGGCCTGTCGCCGGTCGGCAGCTTAACAGAGCTGCCCCCAGAATTCAGGTTCGTTATCTGCTCAATATCAAGAAGATAACTCTTTTTTCAGACAAGAAAAAAGCAGTGAGGAATCTCAGCTGGTAAGAATCTTCTTTGAAGTTCACAGTTTGTTTCTTTCTTTTGTGAGCTGTGGACGGAGGGGGAGGATCAACCCAAAGCTGAGTCATTCAACTCCGACCTGAACTTCGCAGCTGTTATTCACAGCATTAGACAGGACCCCTCCCCCTTAGGACAATCTTTAGAAAAGAGACTATTAAAAATCAATACGAGCAAAGACCAACTTGTGAACTTTAAAACTTTTCTCTATCTGAAATACCAGCTTCAATGTTATAAAAACCTCTTTTGTTTAATTGTTTTCAAAATGGCGTTTACAGCTTCTGCATTTGTTATCTCCGGCTTCCTGCTACAGAATCAAAGAAATAATTTCTTATAATTCAATTAGAGCTACTCCCTTAAAGTTTTCAAGACGCTTTGTTGTTGATAAAGAGACATTCCAAACATTCCAAACGGACTTTCTCTTTTGAAATCCTCCGTAAAACCCCTTGAAAAAAAAAAAAGAAGGGAAAAAAGGGGGGGAGGAATTTCTTTTTCTCCACATAGCACAGTGGATTAGTAATTTAGAACAAATAATTAAAACCAAAATATAATGGCATCCAAATCAACCTCTGTCAAATTACCTCCGAAAACGTCTCCCATACCTGGTACAAAGTTGCAGCCCCCACCATCTATGCCCCCTAGTGGAGATGTACTAACAAAAGAATTTTTTCTGGAAATGTTCAAAGAATCCAGAGAACAGAACTTAGAAATGTTTAAAGAATTCAGAGAACAGAATCAAGAAATGATTAAAGATTTCAAAGATGAAATAAGGAGTGAGATGGAAGTTCTATATGACAAATTCGATACCAGGGTCACTAAAATGAATGATAATATGATGGGAATTGTAAATGTGATAACAGAATATATTTCTGGAATGGAAGATAATTTAGAAACTCTCAATGAAGCTAAAACTAACCTGATATCCAAAACTGAAATGGTGGAACAAAAAATTGACAATGCTGAAAAACAAATTATTATGATACAGTATAAGCAGATGGAGCTTGCATTAAGAGTGAGGGGGCTGCGTGAAGAAAAGCAGGAGAACTTAAAGCAAATGTTTTCTGAAGCTTTTGACCGTCTGGTGGGAAAACCGGGATCCAATTTTGATTGGCAGATTGACAGGATTTTTCGTGTTAACTCATGGGCGGCAAAACAAAGGCAACTTCCCCGAGACGTGGTAATATACTTTGTTACAAGAGAATCTAGAAATATAATACTACAAGAGTCTTACAATACTAAGCTTCAAATTGGTGGACAGGACCTGATTGTTTTGAAAGAAATACCACCTCAGATGCTAAGAGCCAGAAGAGATTATGCTTTTCTGGTGGAAGAGCTCAGAAAGCGTCAGATACAGTACAGATGGGATGCCCCATTCGGTATTACAGTTACAATGGACAAACAAAGATATCGTCTCAGCTCTGTATGGAAAGCTCGTGATTTCTATCATAGGATTCTGAAGATGGGATACCCTGAACCTTCGGGATATGGTGAAAAACCACGAGACGAACAAGATAAACAGCAAACCACACAACCATCAGATAAAATGTATCATCTCCCTCTTCCGGAAGGGCAAGGAGTCAAGGAAAAAAGATCCAACCGTAAGACCACCAGACAAACGGATAAACAAGCTACTATGCAACAATCTCAACAATCGTTGGCCATTGATCAAGGAGCTACTGCAACAAGCTCAGAAGCTGTGGGAGGAGCCAAACCAAAGGTGAGACAGGCCTTGCGGGAGGCTCTAAAAAAGCTTCAGGCAACCAAAAATGACAACTAAGATTTTGACATGGAATGTTAACGGACTAAACTCTCCACAGAAAAGAAAGAAAATATTTCATTATCTCAAACAGTTTAAGAATGACATAATTTGCTTGCAAGAAACTCATATCAAATCAACCGATCAAAAATATTTGTTTAACCCCAAACTGGGCCAACATTTTGCGACCTCAGCCATGGAAAAGAAAAATGGCATAGTAGTATATTTAAGAAAAGACATTAAAGCTGAGCTAATTGAAGCAGATCCCTTTGGAAGATATATTGCATTAGATTTAATCTTAGAAGGGAAAAAGACGTTACTTTTGGGAATTTATGCTCCTAATCAACAACAAGATGGATTTTATAGAAATCTTCACGCTAAATTAGTACAGTGGGACTTTGAGTCTTGTATATTGTTGGGTGACTGGAATGGCGTGATCGACACCAAAAGAGATAAGAAGACAGCTCGCCCGAACACCAAATTTCGAGCTAAGTTACCCAAACCCTTTTTTGACATGCTGGACGATTTTGAATTGCGAGACGCTTGGCGCGAGAGGCATGCAGAAGAATATGACTTTACCTTTTTTTCCAATAGACATCAATCTCTTTCAAGGATTGATTTTATACTAATTACAAATGATTTACTTTGTAGGGTGAAGAAGACAAAGATTATGGCGAGAGTTCTTTCAGACCATAATCCAGTATGGATGGAATTGGGAAGGGTGGCCCAGGCAAGAAGGTCCTGGAGGTTGAATGAAAATTTATTTAGATATGAAAAGTATGTTAATGATTGTAAAAAATTGCTATCGGAATATTTTGTTCTCAATATGAACAAGGGTACATCTTTGGAATATGTATGGGATGCAAGCAAAGCGTATATGAGAGGAGTATTAATGAATATAAACAAAATACATAGACACAAACAAGGGCAAAAACGAAAAGAATTGGAAGAGGAAATTAAAGGGAAAGAGTCAGAATTAACATTGAATCCAGGAGATACAAAGATTAGGGAAACAATTGCTATATTAAAATCTCAGTTTGATATGCTGATCTCTGACCAGGTAGCTACTAGTTTATTATATGCTAAACATAATACTTTCTGCAATGCAAATAAACCCGGTAGGTGGTTGGCTTATCAGATTAGAAAAAAAAGGAAAGCTCGAAATGTATCCAAATTGTGTTATAGAGGGAAGGAAGTGTTTCAACAGGAAGAGATTCAAAAGGTATTTTGGGAATTTTTTACAGAGTTGTATAAAGGGGATAAAATTAAGGACGGAGATATAGACAAATACCTAGATAAAGAGAAAATCCCCCTAGTTAGAGAAGAACATAGGCATAAGCTGAATCAACCTATAACCTCTGGGGAAATTTTGCAGGCAATTAAACAATTAAAGTTAGGGAAAGCACCAGGCACAGATGGTTTAACAGCTGTTTATTATAAAAATCTACAGTTAGAAATGGTAGAACCCCTCAGAGAACTATTCAATAAAATTCAATCGGGAGGGAAAGTGCCTCCTTCGTGGAAGACTGCGTTCATATCGTTGATACCCAAAGAAGACCAAGACCTTACCCAACCAAAAAATTACAGACCTATTTCATTACTCAATGTAGATTATAAAATTTTTACTAAAATATTAGCAAATAGGCTAATGGGGGTAATTCAACAACTGATACATACCGATCAAACTGGTTTTATACAGGGCAGACAGATGAAGGACAACGTTAGATTAATTATCAACGCTTTAGAATACCTGGGAAAGAACAATCAAATTCAGGCCGCATTCATATTTCTGGATGCGGAGAAAGCCTTTGATCGAGTTAATTGGCAATTCCTGCTGAAGACATTGCAAAAAATGCAGATAGGAGATGGCTTTTTACGGTCAATTGGTGCAATATATCAGCAGCAAACAGTCCAGATCATTGTCAATGGAAGTCTGACAGACTCCTTTCAAATTGAAAAAGGTACAAGACAAGGCTGTCCTCTGTCCCCATTATTGTTTATTATAACTTTGGAAATACTGTTGAATAAGATACGGGGCCTAGGCGGTCTAAAAGGGATTAAAATTAGACAGCAAGAATATAGAGTCCGTGCATTTGCGGATGATCTGGTTATAATATTGGAACAACCGCAGGAAACTAGTAGGGTATTATTGAATACGATCAATCAATATGGTCAAGTCTCGGGATTTAAAATAAATCTAGGAAAAACCAAAATAATAGCTATAAATATGACTATCAAACAGAAGGAAGAACTGGGGGCGATGCTAAGATGTGAGGTAGTTAAAAAAGTTAAATATCTTGGAGTTAATATTTTAATCTCAAATGGGAAATTATACAAGTATAATTATGAATCACTTTGGCATAGTACACAGTTGGAGTTGAAAAGGTGGGAAAAACTGCATTTGTCCTTGCTGGGTAGAATAGCGGCAGTAAAAATGAACATTTTACCAAAAATTTTATTTCTTTTTCAAATGTTACCAATACTTAAAAGAGATGCGAATCTTTTAGAATGGCAGAAGGGTATCAATAAATTTGTGTGGGCAGGAAAGAAGCCGAGGGTAAAGATGAAAATAATGCAAGATGCACGTGAAAGAGGAGGATTGAAATTACCTAACTTAAAATTATACTATGACGCAGTGGCATTATCTGCAATTAGTGATTGGATTCATCTAACTAATGACAGAATTTTGAATATCGAGGGATATGACTTGTTATATGGTTGGCATGCTTACTTGTTATTTAACAAAAAAACGGATAAGAAATTTAAAAATCACATTTTAAGAAATGCTTTATTGAGGGTTTGGAAAAAATATCAACATAAATTAAATGATAAAGTGCCCATGTGGGCAATTCCTAGACATGCAATTGAAAATATGAATGTAGAACAAAAACACGATAGAACCACCTATAGACAACTTCTTATCTTAGAAAGAGGGGTGATGGAACTAAAATCTTTAGAGGTACTTAAAGAAGAGAAGGTAGTTCAAACGTGGTTTCAGTATGGTCAATTACAGGCTAGGTGGAAAATAGATCAAAAAATTGGCTTTGTAAAAGTTGAGGATAACTTGTTTAAACAAATAAGAGATCAAAGCTCAATGCATATAAAGAGGATATATAATGTATTAGTACAGATGGATTCTGAAACGGAACTGATTAAGGATTGTATGATAAAATGGGCTCAGAATATTGAGGAACCAATAATGCTTGAAACATGGGAAAGAATCTGGGTAAGAAATGTGAAATTTACACAAGCACAAAACTTGAGAGAAAATTTTTATAAGATGTTTTATAGATGGCACCTAGATCCTAAAAAGCTTGCCTCTATGTATCCAAATGTTCAACCTAAATGTTGGAGATGTGGTTCTTGTGATGCTACATATTTTCATATATGGTGGACATGTCGTAATGTCAAGGCATTTTGGATAAAAATATGGTGGATCCTGCAAAACATCTTTAAAAGAAGGATAAAATTTACCCCCCAGTTGTTTTTACTGGGTATATGTATTGATTTTACAGCAGCAGAGACTAATTTGGTTCTGTATTTAATAACGGCAGCAAGACTCTTGGTGGCGCAGTATTGGAAGAAGAAAGATTTACCTACAATCCAAGAATGGACTTTGAAAGTTATGAACTTAGCCGAAATGGCCAAAATCTCTGCATATCTCAAAGAACATTCAAACGAGAGATATAAACGAGACTGGAAAAAATGGATTGATTACATAAAAAGTAAATATGGGACTAAGAAACTCCAGATAGCTTATGCTTAGTATCAGTAATAATTTAAATTGTTTAAAATTTGGGTAACAGTAAGAAGCTGAGTTCAATGTAGAGATATTTTAGACCGTGATTGTTCAAAAGTTATACCACGTATGGTCTTTGGGAAGTCGGGGGGAGGGAAGGGAGGTGGGGATTTAGGGGGAGGGGGGAGGGGGGAAATACAATATGTGTTAAATTCCATGATTGTATTTGTATACTGTGGCTTTTCAATGTTAGTGCGAAAATAGAACAAACCGAATATACTGGAAGGTAATAGATACCGAAGGAAAGAGTCGAGTGAAAGAAGAAGGAGGGTGGAGAGGGTGAGAGAGAGGAGGAGGAGAAGGGAGGGAGGGAATGGAGAGGGTGTGATAGGGTCAAGGTTAAAAGAAGGGGAGGGGAAGTAGGCGTAGAGGGGTGTGTGAGAAGGAAGAATGAAAGTTGGAGGGGGTTGAAAGAGGGTGTATGGCGGGTCAAGGTGGTATACTGGGTTTGTATTGTAGAGGGCATTTTCTATATTCAATGTTATATGCCCTGATTAAGCACAGTGAATATGTGATTGTATAGAATGAAAACAAAATAAAATATATATATAGAAAAAAAATATATAACAAAATAAATAAACAAGAAAAAAGAAAAAAAGAAAAAAAGAAAGAAAAAAAAACATTCTTTGCCTACAGACATGCAGACCATATCTTCAGCATATCTCAAGAGAGATTTTACAAACATCCTGTTGAGTTACACTTGTAGTTACTGTCAACTACAGGATATTATTCATTATGTCCTCCATTGCCCAATTTGCAGTGAGATTAGTGCCAAATTATTGATGGTAAAAGACCTTAAGGACTCAAACTGTTGAACTACCTTCTTGCAAATGTGTTTCCAACTGCTAGTAGTCAAGTTGATCTGCTGTCATTTAAACTCAGAAAGGAAATTTCAATTCTTAAATGAACCTCTGGCTTAATTAATGTCTAGCCTTTTTCATTAAGTTCTTCATTTTATAATCTTACTATTCTATTGTTATTTTATAGTATGCTATATTGTTATGACCTATAGTTGAAACAATGAATTTACTTCTTACTTATTTCCAATAGTTTGAGATTCTGTTACATAAAAATAAACCATATTTAGCTTCCAGTTCAATGGTGGAAAAATAATATATGTGTGTTGAGGCATATATGAGTGCTTAATGACAGCTTGTACTAACCAAATATTGTTTCCAACTTTATTCCCATGTATACAAATCTGGTGGTGGTGGTGGTGTGTGTGTGGAGGTTTTCATACTATAACATTTAGATAGGCATAAAATATAGCTATGACCTTGGAGACATAGGAGATCAATGAAGACAATTGCCTCAATCACAATTCCACAGCTTACAGGGATTTCTATTAAATAGTGAAAATGGGGGGGGACCCACTTCATTCATGTAATCATCTTCTTGAATCTGGCAGTCACACAAACAGATAGCACAAAGTCAGAAATGTTTGCAATTTGTATTTCAGTTTAGTACGCTAATCTGAAGATATATGAAAGCATAAAGTGTCTACATGAAATAACAAGCGCTTTCAGGGAAAATTGTTAGATCTGGTTTCATATTAGACATTCTAAGGAGACTACAGAGCATGTAAATTCTTTTGGAACTCTGGGAGGAAAACAATGCCTTGCATTTAAAAGACATTTTTGAAGGGCTTCTTGTTAGGGAGGGACTGTGCTTATATATTTGTAAATAAACATTCCAGCCAGTTGCCAAAACAAACCTGACAACACTACATTATAAAGACAAATGATACATGACAAGGACCTTCTATTATGACTGCATTTGCCACAAAACAAATTTACAGGCAATGGCAATAAAAAAAGTTATGACAGACTGGAAAAGACCCTCCAGTATGTGTATTTCAAGGCAACCTAATTAAAACTAATATTTATTTTTTCTCCAAGAACCTTAAGAGAGTTCTTCATTATTTTCCTTCTCATTTTATCTTTATAATAGCTTTGTGGAATAAGCAAAACTGAAATATGGTTATGGGTTTGCTGTATAGATTTAAATTTCTACCTTTTATTCCCAGTATAATTATCTGGCAGCTAAAATAACCTATCAAATACTTTTGATATACCAAAGAGAAGGAAGGACTCATTGGAGAAGGGCCTAATGCCGGGAAAGATTGAAGGCCAAAGAAGAAGGGGACATTAGAGAATGAGGTAGCTGGATGGAGTCACTGAAGCAGTAGGCATGAGCTTAAATGGACTCCAGAGAATGGTAGAGGAGGAACATTGTCCATAGGATTGCAATGAATTAGACACGATTTTGCAACTAACAAAAAAAATTAGCTCAAAAACAATTGAAACAGTGGGTTTCTTTCATTTTGCATTTTTTATTACATAGAAGCTTTGAATTTTCATCATGACAATTGTATTTCATCTTACCATAATACTATTATTGTCTTGAAAGAAAGAATAAACAAGTCTCTTAAAGATAAGATTATATATTTAATAACGAAAAATATTCTCAACTTCTATTTGCTGATATTGTTCAAGAAGACAGAATTACTAGAGAGAATAATAACGAGGATTTCATTGGAGAATGGTATAATCTGAGCACTGCAGGTTTTGGAATAACCCCCCCCCCCCACACACACACACAATTTAACCATCACAATTGAGAATTGCAACTCCATTATTAAGCGACATGGTTATTTAGCAAGACATCTCATGACTGGGATGAATATATGACCTTGTTCCCTTCATGATCATTCGCAGTGATTAAGCAAGACATCATGTGACCATAATTTGTGATTTTATTACTGGCTTTTTTATTGACTCCAATTGTTGGAAGCTGGCTGCAAATCACCCAAATTTTTATCACATGACAGTAGGGAAGTTGTAATGTTTCTAATTGCAAGGACTGGTCCTAAAGTTGCCTTTTAAGCAGTCATTTTTTTTTTATAATCACAAAATAAGGAAGTTATTTAGCAAGGACTATCTGCATATCTCTGGAGTTTTTTTGTTGTTAAAAAGTGTAGCTATTGCTATGTTCAGAAAATTAAGAATTTTGGTACATTTAGGGATTATTATGTTTTGCTACTAGAAATATTTAAATTGAACATGACTTAAAATAATATTAAATTATTGTTTCTTCATTTAAAAGAATTGCATAGAGCAGGCAGACAATCTGGAAATAGGATGCATGCAGACAATCTGGAAATAGGATGCATGCAGACATATTTTACAACGCCTTCCAAGATCACAGCACCAACATTTGGAATCAACATGACAGATTTTACTTTTCTGGTATCCTTAGGAAAAAAATAGTATAGAAACTTACATTTAAATCTCTGTAAGACAAAATCCAATTCTACTCATCAATTCCCCCACCACCATTCTAACCTTAACCTTCCCAAAATATGAAATACAATTCTAAATTGTTTAACCCAAGCTCCACACATAATTGCAAATTATGCAAATTGTAAAATATATCCACAAGAAACACATACACTAATTATAAAAATGTTGCATGATGTTTTGAAACAATCAGCTATGTCAGGAATTTCATTATATTGGCCTAAGGAGATTGACAGACTTTTAATATTATTAATGTTAATTAAGACAAAAGAGGTTAAAAAGTAATAGTAGAAAGATATATGTGATTTTATTGACATGTTGATAGCACTTTTATTGACATGTTGACGTGACTTTTAATATTAATAGTGTTAATTAAGATCAAAGAGGTCAAGAACAATAGTGAAAGTAGATATATGCAATGTTATAGTTACAATATAAATTTATGCCTTTGGTTACAACTATCTAAACAATAAACTCTGATAGGTTAATTTCACTTATGCTGGTTACATTAAATATTTCAGTTTTTTTAGGGAACTTCCCAAATCATTACTGTACATTAAATTTATTTAATGGAGTATGGTATGGGAATTGTGGAAGAAGTAATCAAAAATAGCCAGAGGAGGATATTGGAAAAAGTTGATACAGATGACATGAATTGAAATAAAGATTATTAGTAAATTATGACTACTTTATCAGAATTCCAAAAATACAGACAATTAAGAGATAATACTTTTTTCCACTATTTTTTGTTATCCAATAGCTATTCAAACTTTTGCTACCCAGATATGGCAGCAACAAGTTTAAATGGCTCTCAGAAATAAATCAACTTAAATTCATGTAATATAATTTTTAGTGGATGCATATTGTATTTTATTATAAGAGATTATTAAAGTATTTAGAAAATAAACAAATATAAAAAATCTCAGTAAAAGAACATTCAATCATTTTAATAACAATGCTTTCACTATTTATTTTGTAAACATTTTCATTTTCAGTCTAGTTTACAAACAGCTTAGTTTTCTGTTCTGCCCCCGCCCCACAGTCCAGTAATGAACACAGACAGGTTTAGCTGTTTGCCACTCTTTATTCACAGCAATTATAATCTTGTTGGCTGAAAGCCCAGGCACAACTCACTGGCAAGACGTTGGCAGCAACCCAGACTCCAACAGATACGGGAACACAAGGCAGACCAGACAAGGAGTTCTCCAGATTAGTACGAATGGTTGTGTCCTGCAAAAGGACTCCTCCCAAAGTCTCTTCTTATATACTCTCTTGGGAGGGCCAAGCCACAACCATTCTGAGCTTGGTTATCTCTTATGAATCAGTCTCCGTAACTGCTGCCTCCTTTTTTCCGCCCTCCGTTGCCTGGCATCAGGGACAAACTCCCTTTGATCTTCCCCACTGCTCCATGCCTCAGGTGCCTCCTGGTGGCTAACCAGCCTCTCTGGTCCCTGCTCTGAGACTGAACCCTGCCCAGGTTCCTCCACATCTTCCATAGCAGACTCATAGAGGTCCTCGCTATCTGAGTCCATCAGCAGCTCCAATGGCTCCTGCTGGGCCACAACAGTTTTCTGTATCTGGATGTTTGCAGCAAAAAGGTGGCAATATTACTCATGTTCTATAAATAACAAATACTGATTTTTCCCATGTAAGTTCATTTCATACAGAATTCCTCAACATAAACATTTTTGCTTGTGTTGAAACTCAAAACCTAAGATTCAAGAAGATCATCAGGTGAATTATTTTCATGGGCTACCAATTATTTTCTGCCCCTATAATCAAATCTTAAGATTCTCTGATTACAGATAATATAACAACTCTAGTGCACTGTGTTCTTCTCCGTTTCTTGGCCAAGAGACCCCAGCATTGTCCAAAGACATTTTCTGTGGACATATGGCAAGCATGGCAATACAAAGACGCACAGAATGCTTTATCTTCCACCAAAATTGTACCTATTAATCTATTTGTATTTGCATGTTTTCAAATTGCTAAATAGGCAGGAGCTGGGGCAGGAATGGGAGCTTACCCCATGCACAATGCTCTGGTCTGGAAACCAAAGTTGTATCTATTAATCTGGCAGCTTTCCAACTGATCAGCATCTCTAACCATGGAGCTATGATACCTCCTTATCATATAACATATAACTGAATTTATCAATTTTCAGCTAGTTGTACAACCCGCATGAAATATAAATCTAGCATTAAATTATGATAAAAATAACTAAATCAGTCCTTTATTCTTACTTCAGTTCAGATATTTTGATACTTGTAAAACCAAAGTAGCCAATTAAAGAAATGTTCCAGCTTACATTAAGAAGTAAACTTAGATAATGCAATAAAAACAAGGTTCTTTTAATTGCAAAACAACTATTATATTATTTCAACCATAATGATAGCCATAGCTTACCAAGCAAGGTAACTGCTGAAATCTAAAGGTCATGTTTTCTTAGCATTGATCACTCTTAAAAATATATTCATAAAGCTTCAAAACAATATTGATACACATACACACACTTTATATTTAAAACTACAGCTTCTACATATTTACATGTAGATAAAGATTTTGAAATACGAATGCTCATATAATGCACACATTTCATTTATTTGTAGTCATTTTTTTAAACTTCCAATTATGTTCTCTATAAGTACACTCTACAAAAGACAAATTATTATGTAAATGTATTTGCAGTTCAGGGTTGTGTTAAATAATTGCTAACATAAATGTATTATTTAGCTGCAGGCTATGTTTCTGCATTAGAATTAAACAGTAATTATTGCTATATCAATAACAGTAAAACCCTATCAAATTAATGTCAACATCACTTGTCTGGCTATTATGATTCCAAAGTAAACTTATGTCTCTATCTGACTCTTTGGTAGAATTGAAATGTTTATTGTGATGGAACTCCAGTAATAAGAAAATGTGTATTGTATTGTATTGCATTGTATTGTATTGTATATGGTGTTCATTATATTAGCAAATTAATCAGTACCATTATTAATTTAGAATGTCTGATCTTGATCTATCTTGAAACTATCTGGGTTGTGAAAATATTTTTAAAAATATTTGAATGTTAAAAATCTAGATTGTAAAGTAACTTCTTTAAAATAGAATTTCTCCTTGTCTCCCACTCAAAAATATTGTCAGTCTACAGCATATTTCTCTTGGATCTTTGGCCTGCCACATATTTTTAAGATGATTATCAACATATAAATAAGCATCAAAATAAATACATTATGCTTCCTTCATTTAATTTAATATATATGCACATGTACTATTTAAGGCTATAGTCTTATTCCTTATTTCAAGTGATTTGAACAAGATCCTGTAAGGAACCAAGTTTCAGATAAATAAAGTTAATATACATGCATAAAGTACAGTATACAATTTATTTTTCAAAGTTAGAAAGACTTATCAACTTCCTCTAGTGAAATGGCAGCCTTTGGATCCTAAGTGTATACATACTGTGTGCCCAATATTCTTGAACCATTATTTTTTAATTGATATTTATGCAGGGGTGGGCTGTTACAGGTTCACTTAGGTTCGGGAGAACTCATAACTAATGTTATAGTGATGAATGCAGTATAAATGGAGTGCTTCATTCAATAACTATGCCATTAATCAAAAAGAAAAACTGCATAACAAATTGTATCTTAATTATATAATAAAGACCTGGTGAGTGGTTTCTATGAAATTAAAAAAACACTTCTAAATATTAATCAAACTTTAGGAGAACCACTTAGATATTCTCAGAATAAACCACCTGAATTTTGTAAGTGAAAAAAATAATTATTAAAACATGAATTGCAGAAGATGCTTTGATTACTTTTGGGACTTTTCCCCTCTTCAGATTCCTGTAATCAAGTTAATTATTATGCAATAGTTCCTATAAAGAGAACTCCATACTTAACAAAATAATCCTCATGCACCAGTGCTTATTAATTATAACAGTTCCTGCAAATTCTATTACTATTTAATACTTCGTTACTTAAGGAAATATCTATTATTCTGAAATTTAGATTTTTAAAGCTAATTTGGCTCTAAAGTTCTTGTCCTTAAAGTGTTAAATAACACTTTAGCTTTATTTTAGATTTAGCTTTAATTTACAAATATTTTCTTCTATAGGTATTAGCTTTACAAAAAAAATCTGTTCAAGTCTATGCTGCCTTTAATAGACAAGAGAGAAATTGGTATTTTAAGCTGCCACCCCAAAACTAATGAACTCTTCTGTCATCAAAAAGGCATCATTAGTAAAAACTATTCCATAATATTTAAAAATATAGTTGGCTGATACTACAACTATAAAATCAATAATATATTTCAGTCAATATGCCTTCTGCATTAGCTGTTTAACTACATAAGAAAGTAGTATTTGATTTACCTGCATCAGTATTGAACATACTTTGTCAGATATTGCATAAATCATTGTCCTTTATTGAGGTAGCAATTTTTTATAAGAATCAATTTTTTGTATGCAAAATAGGTTTCTTGAGAATATGTTCAGTCCTGTATGAGTTTCTGATAGGGCAAATTTCATTACTTCATTTGCAGCTCTACTCTGCTTCTTTGATATACTAATGGTTCCTTCAATGCATGATTAAGCGCTGTAATGTAAACAGAACTATATGAAAGCACCCCACAAAAATCTGATTGGATAGGAATAGTTAGATAGACAATGCCTGCCCACAATACTAATTCTGAAAAGGGAACTGATATCCATGGCACAGGTAAGTCCAGTGTATATCACTTGTCACTTTATATATTATTGTCTATTTATATTTTCTATTTTTATTTCTATTTATTTATATTCCTTTAACAATTCAAGACAATCCCAGGCAGTAGCACACAACCAAAAGGCAAAAAGACATACCCTGTTTTCCCCAAAATAAGATCTCCCTGGATAATAAGCCCAATCAGGCTTTTGAGTACATGCACTAAAAATAAGCCCTCCACTGAAGATAAGCCCTCCACGAAAATACAGCAGCCATGAGGTGGCCATGCTCACCACCTCCTGCACCTCACAGCAGCAGCCATGAGGTGACCATGCTCACCACCTCCTGCACCTCAAAAATAATGAAATTTCCTCAAAAATAAGGCCAAGCGCTTATTTCGGGAGTCAAAAGAAAATAAGACTCTGTCTTATTTTTGGGAAAACATGGTAGTAAAAGGATAAAATCAATATTAAAATATAATGGAATTCTCTGTTTCTAATGTCCATCATACTTAAAGATAATGAAATATTGATCTTATTTATTAAAAAATATATAATCCGCTTGTGCATATTACATTCATATTATATTTTATGTTTCACAAGTTTCAAAATAATGAATTAGTAAAAACATTTACAAATAGAAGAAATTGAAATAGAAAAAAAAATGAAAGCCATGTTATCATCAGATTGTCAGTATGTGCAGCAATAACATTTTAAATCATATTTTATTACATTATTATTACTTCTCATAAATAAGGGATTAATGGCAAGTATTTTTAGTTTCAGGAAACACACACATATTTTATAACACCCTCCTCAGGCAAATATTGTTTTTCTGCAATCAAAAATTTGGCATTCATGAAGTGGACAAGGAGGCAAATGCATGATAATGAAATCACACAAAAAGTGTTCCTTATACATTGGTATCAGAAATTTTAATGCAAGAATATAATTGCAGCATTTGTATGATTGTATCATCACACACATATTCTAACTGACCATTGCTAGTTGCTGTACATGCTGTTGTATATTTGCATTATTCTACAGAAGCATAAGCATTATTAATACCATAAAAGTCATTGTGGGTTGGGCAGCACATACTTTTAGTAAATTATTATTTTATGTCACCAAGTCTTTTTTTTTTAAATAAGTTTTATTAAATGTTTTGATCTTTAAAAACAATAGGAAAGACACAGCAAAGAAAAAAAACACAATAAGACAAAACAAAACACAGAACATACATAACAATATACAATAATTTTACATCTTTCTCTATCGGCTTTCCTTTTTAGCTTTTATAATTCTCACTTCTGCATTGCCTTCCTCTCACTATAACCTTGTCCTATAATGTAACAAACATAGTATTAACACTTATAATAGTATTCATTATTTATATCTCCATATATTTGTATTCTCTATTTTCTGTCTCGCACCTTCTGATTTATAAAGCTTAAAAATAAAGCTAGGGCAATTAGAAATCCAGACTACAGTAAGACTACAGATCACTTAGTGTCATGAATACCAATAAAACATTGTTTAGTTTCTCAACCTTAGTGAATTCGTTGTTCAATAGTCTAAATAGGAAGTTGATTTAAAAAGGAAGAGGCAAACTAGAATTTTATAATGGAATCTGATTATTTAACTAAAAACCAGGATGAACAGATGTTTTAGATTTAAAAATATATAATACAGATATAGATTAGATAGATATAAATAGATATAGATTTCTTTGTTCATGGAGATAAAATACGATTAAATTGCAGCACTAATACTTGGGATGATGAATATCCAAGTCAGCGTAAGACATGTAGTTTGAGGTTGTTTACTGCAGAACATTATCTAAGGCAATGATGTATCACCTGTATGTGTTGGAGGTGTTTGTCAAGCCTGAAAGGTAAGATCAATAATTTATGTGAACTAGTTAATGAAGATTCAAAAACACTACAGAACCTCACGGGATGAGCACTGGAGAGATAAGGAGGCAAACCATGGTGACAAGGAAGTGGTTAAAATACATCCCTTTACTTCTTTCATCTCTAAAGAAAATATCTTAGGTCAAGTTTGTTTATATCTGTCTGTGTGTCTGTCTATCTTTATAATTCTCTAGCATCACTATTTCACTATTAGATGTTTATCTTAATAATGAGAAAACAACAAAGTAATATTCTCATATAAATTATGATGTTTTATTATTAATGTGAGAAATTATTTTAAGATATTTATTTCCCAGTGGTTTAATTTGTCTGACTGATTTATCATCAAATTACTAATACAGTATTAAAATAACCATGGAGAAACACTGGCAAATGCCTAGACGTGACTAAATTTAAAACATCTGCTGAGCTTTATTTATAAATTATTGGTGAAATATGACTCAGAAGTGAAATGTTAAAGATTGTATGAGTGCAGATTTAAATATAGTAATAGATACATAATAATTGTATTTTCAGTTAAATAACATTAATTTTACATCATATTTTATTATTCATAGAAAATATAAGAATATTAATGTAATAATCTTACACTATTAGATTAATTCTAATCGTGGATTGTTCTTTTTTTAATTACTAAAAATGTAACAATCAGATTAGATCATTCTTTTGAATTATTTTTATTGGATACTTTAAATAAAATATAGAAAAAGCAAAAAAAAACAGGAAAAAAGAATTAAAATAAGATAATACAGATGAGTAAAACAAGGATTTAAAAATAACATGGAATTTGTAGCTGTCTGATATATTCTTATTAGTTCTAAATAGAGTAATATATTGTACACATCACATTAAAAAGGCCTATTAAGATGAAACTGAAAGTGAATATAGCTGGCACAATATCAATCATAAAATTAATCATAAAATTACATGTATATATTCTGAATTCTGTACATTAAAATTGTAACTAGCTCCATATTTATTTATTACTTATTTATTTTTTATTTATCAAATCATCAAATTTATTTGCTATTCATCTTGTAGTTCAAAGTGGCTGTTATATGAATAAAGTCTGTTTTAGGTTCCTCATAAAATTGAATTAAAAATATATAAATAAATAAAGCCAAATTTTGGATGTGGTATCAATCTAAGTATTTCATAATAGTTTAAGAATGAACTTCCAGTTTGAATTTAAATCTGAGTTAAATTTAAAGTAATAATGTAGTTATTCATAACATCAAGGCATATTAGTAAGCTTTTCATTGAAAGGAACCAACAACCTTTCCAATAAGCGTATACACACGCGCATGCACACACACACACACACACACACACAAACATACACAGACACAGCTTTTTCATTGTACTTCAGGTTTAGTAAAGTTGAATAAAAATGCCATAGCTTGAAGTAGGAATTCATCTTTTCAGATTTGCTTCATTTTAATATGAAATATTTTTCAGAATAGTTGAACTTTATAGCATGGGCATCAAACATGAAAATAAAATCTAACTAATCATTACATTATATATGGAAAGGACTCAGTTTTGAAAATGTGATTCTGGACCTTGCATTGCTTTAATTATTTAATTGTTTCAAGGTTATTACACTTGTCAATGCTGCAATTTTATAATTCAGTTCTTACTGATCATGTTACCAGAAAAGGAATAGGGAAATGGCCACCCTATAAGGTTGAAAAGTTAATCATGTTAAAACTGTTTAATTTACTTCCCTACCAGAATAAAACATTTATACTTTGCTCTGTAATTGCATTACAAAGACGTTTTTTAACATATTAAAAGATAATGAACCTCTAGTGTTATTATAAAATTACTCAAAAATACTCTAAGAAAGTTTATTCTTCTTAAAATTTGTATTATTTATTTATATTTTTATACATACATACATATATACATACACACACACACACACATACACATACAGATACACATAGACATACATATACATATATGTTCAGACCGCCCTCCATCCAGTGATTAACGCCGACACAGGCTTACTATTAGCCATGCTTTATTCACAGTAATTACTCACAGGCAAGATGTTGGCAGCAACCCAGACTCTCACAGATAAGAGATACAAAACAAACAAGAGCTTCTTCAGCTTGTTTGAACGGTTGTGTCCTGCAAAAGGTCTCCTCCCAAAGTCTCTTCTTATATACTCTCTTGGGAGGAGCCAATCCACAACAACCTGGGCTTGATTATCTCTTATGAGTCTGTCTCCATAACTGCTGCCTCTGTTTTTCCGCCCACCTTTGCCTGGCATCAGGGACAAACTCCCTTTGATCTTCATCACTGCTCCATTCCTCAGGTGCTTCCTGGTCCCTGCTTGGAGTCTGAACCCTGCCCAGGGTCCTCCACATCTTCCAGAGCCGACTCATAGGGTCCCTCGCTATCGGAGTCCATCGGCAGCTCCAACAGCTCCTGCTGGGCCACAACACTATCCCTCACCACAGGGTATTTCCCCCGGGTCTGACGCTCAGGGTGCAGCCTCGAGGGATATTGTGCATGATAGACCCACACCAAAGCAGGGGCATGTAAGTCTGTCACATCAGTCCAAGTCCCCCCATCCGACCCCTTGTCCTTCCAGTCCACCAAGTACTGGAAATGTCCCTTTAGCCATCTTGGGTCTTGGATCCAGGCCACTTCATGTGGTAGCTGCATCTCCACCTCACGCGGTGACAGCTGGGGGGGAGACGGTTGGCAGAGAGGACAAGCCGACTGCTCGGGGATCAGGAACAAGTGATGGAACACCGGGTGCACTCGCATCGAGTGTGGCAGGGTCAGGCAATATGCCACTGGGTTGATCATGGCCTCCATGGGAACGGCCCAAGATACCGGTGGTCCAACTTCTTCACCGGCCGGTGGGATGGAAGATTCTGCATGGACAGGCATATGCGATCTCCCACAGCCAATTGTGACCCCACACCCTCTTGTAGTCCTCCTTCATTTGATCCAAATAGCAACACACCACTTGGTGGACCACCTGGAGCTCTGAGAGGAAGTCCTGTGCTGCGGAGACTGGGGGGTCAACTGGGGTAAGAGGGAAAAAGCGAGGGTGATACTCAACATTAGCCATGAAGGGCATCATCCGTGTGGAGGTATGCTGCGAGTTGTTAAATGCAAACTCCGCCATGGCCAGGTACTCCACCCAGTTGTTCTGCTGCTGATTCACGAAGCAGCGCAGGTAATGTTCCAAGATCCCAATCACCTTCTCCATCCCCCATCGGTCTTGTGATGGTGCTCTGAGGACAAACAAACCTGGACGTCTAGAGCCTCCATCAGCCCTTTCTGGTTGGGTAGGCCATGCAGCCGGAAGAGGTGCTGAATGAACATGCGGGCACTGGCACGGGTTGTCGGCAATCTCCGACAGGATGAATTGCGCCATTTTGGTGAACATGTCCATCACCATTAAGACCATGGTAAACCCCAAAAATGGAGGCAGTTCCATCAGAAAGTCCATGGACATGGCTCCCCAGGGTCTGTCCGGGGTTGGCAATGGCTGAAGAAGGGCTGGAGGAGCTCCCATCACTGACTTGGCCTGCCGACACTGTACACACGACGTGACATACATCTGCACGTCGTGTCGTAAGTACGGGAGACTAGATTCAATGTCTTGAAAAGGCCAAAATGTCCCGCCGCCGGATTGTCATGACACTGGGAGAGAATAAGTCCATGGAGGGGCCCCGCAGGCACATAGAGCCGGTCCCGGTACCTCAAGAGGTCATCATTGAAGGTTCACGGGGAAGCTAGCCCTACCTCTGCCCTCCGTTGCTCCACCCACTCATCGCACCACTACGCATCCCGTATCTGAGATCGTAAGTCCACGGGCTCATGAATGGCAGCAAAGGATTCGACAGGCAAAACTGTCTGGGGTGGAAGTGAGTCTGGAGTGTCAGAGTACTCCAGTTTCCGGGACAGGGCATCCACCCTTTGGTTTTGCACATTCAGAATGTAGGTCATTCTGAAGTTGAACTGGGCAAAGAACAGACACCACCAGATCAACTTGCTGGTTCAACTTGCGTGCCGTTGTCAGGAACTCTAGATTCCTATGGTCCATCCAGACCTCAACTTGATGCCTTGCCCCCTCCAGGTGATGCCTCCAGGCCTCAAACGCCACCTTGATAGCCAGCAACTCCTTCTCCCAGATGGTGTAATTGTGCTTGGAAGGATTGAATTTCCATGAGTAATAAGCGCAAGGGAAAAGGGTACTGCCAGGGGTGTGAGCCTGCAGTAACACCGCACCCACTGCAATGTCAGACGCATTCGTCTCCACCACAAACGGACGATGGGGATCAGGGTGCTTCAGGATCAGCTCCTTCGTGAAGACGTGCTTCAGGGCCTCGAATGCATGTTGCTCCATGGGCCCCCAGTGAAGCGGCACTTTCTTCTGCAGGAGGCAAATGAGGGGCACGGTCAGAAAAGCAAAGCTGGGGATGAAGGTCCAGTAATAGTTGGCAAACCCGAGGAGTCTCTGAACATTCTTCACACGCTGAGGAGGTTGCCAACTGTGCAACGCCTCTATTTTGCCCGGCTCCATTGCAATTCCTTCAGGAGAGGTATGGTGCCCCAGGAACTCGATGGTAGTCTGCCAGAACTGACATTTCTCTAACAAACAATGCTCCCGGAGTCATTGCAGGACCAGGTGTAGATGTTGTTGATGATCCTTCTGAGATGTCGAGTAGATCAAGATGTCATCCAGGTAAATGATGATAAACTGATCCAAGAGGTCCTGGAAGATATCATTCATGAAGTGCTGGAAGACTGCCAGGGCATTGGTCAAACCAAACGGTGTGACCATGTACTCGAAATGTCCGTGCCGGGTGCCAAAGGCCATCTTCCATTTGTCCCCTGCCCGGACTCAGACCAGATTATAAGCGCCATGCAAGTCCAGTTTCATGAACACCGTCGTCTCCTGGAGCCGCTCCAACAACTCAGGAATCAGGGGCAGCGGGTAACAGTTGCATAAGCCACAACCACCTGGGCTTGATTATATCTTATGAGTCTATCTCCATAACTGCTGCCTCCATTTCTCTGCCCTCCTTTGCCTGATGTCAGGGACAAACTCCCTTTGATCTTCACCACTGCTCCATGCCTCAGACGCCTCCTGGCCAACCAGCCTCTCTGGTCCCTGCTCGGAGTCTGAACCTTGCCACAGGTCCTCCACATCTTCCAGAGCTGACTCATAGGGTCCCTCGCTATCGGAGTCCATTGATAGCTCCAACGGCTCCTGCTGGGCCACAACCCATATGCATATACATATACATATACATATACATATACATATACATATACATATACATATACATATACATATACATATACATATACATATACATATACATATACATATACATATACATATACATATACATATACATATACACATACACATACACATACACATACACATACACATACACATACACATATACATACATACATACATACATACATATATATAGGTTAGAAAGTCAGAAAACAGACCCTTTTTTGTAAATTTCCAATCTATTATGCAATTTTGTGAGGTGTGTAATAGTTCAAGTTCATTCAAGTCCAGATCCAGATATAGTCCCATTTCTTGTAAATTACACTCTGGAGATAGCCAATTAGAGGTCTTCTGATAGAAATTTGGATGAAAAACAAAATGTTTTCTTCAAATATATTTGATGGAGAAATATTGACAATTCCAAGAAAATTCTGTGCCTGAAGTTTCAGAGATAAATTATAAAAATTTAC
This sequence comes from Thamnophis sirtalis, assembly GCF_051295495.1. Taxonomy (NCBI): domain Eukaryota; kingdom Metazoa; phylum Chordata; class Lepidosauria; order Squamata; family Natricidae; genus Thamnophis; species Thamnophis sirtalis. Next base: position 46,854,557 of record NW_028261384.1, read on the forward strand.
TAAATTCATTTGCCAACTTTCTCTGGCATACATCCTCCCCAAATCAAAATATATTGAGGTTTAAACACTGAATCTTTTAAAAGACTGAAGGCATTCACATGCAAATGTCAACATTTATCAAATTTTGGACAGTTACATATGTCATGGATTTATCATTTACTTATTTTTTTCATCAATTTACAGATTAATTGAACCTGCAGAAATAGTACTTCTATTTTGTCTCTTTCTTTTAAAAGCTTGGATTTTAAAAAGTATTTTTTGTTCTGAAAAAGTGCAATCAAAAGGTCATGTGACTGAATTCTAGGAGTCAAGAGGTGTGTGTGTGTGTGTGTGTGTGTGTATTTGAAACAAGAAGTTTCACTACTCAATAAAACCTCCTTAGGAAGAGTGATCTTGTTAGGTTTCCAGGTGTTAGATAAATTGCTTAAATACACTAAGTGCACACTTTTACCCCATCATTAAGAGTGCTGTGGTGGCTTTATGGTTAGAATACAGTACTGTAGGCTACTTCTGCTGACCGCCACTGCAATTTGGTAGTTCGAATCTCACCAGGCTCGAGATTAACTCAGCCTTCCATTCTTCTGAGGTCAGTAAAATGAGGACCCAGATTTTTGGGGGCAATATGCTAACTCTGTAAACAACTTAGAAAGGGCTGTAAAGCACTATGAAGTGTTGTGAACTTATATGTATAAGTGCTGCCACACTTAGTGCTGTAGGAAACCAGGACGGGGATTTTATGGAGTGGTAGAGATACATAGCCATAACAACATTCTTTTCTCTGGGAGTCAAGGACGATTCAGCCTGCAACTAGAGGTGCCTCAGGAACTTGGATTGCACTCTTTCCAGATGAATAAAATAAGAGGTCCCAGCTGAGCACTAAAGCATAGTTGTGCATGAACCTTAGTTAAATGTGGCTTTGGTACTGCTTGAATAGAGTGTGTTTCTATGGAAAAATAAAAAGATTGAATTGCAACCACTGTTTTTTGAGCATTTTGAATAACATAGTTTCATGTGCACTGTGTTTAGTAGAGCTATGGAAAAAGATGCCCAAATATTTAGGGGATTTAACTTGCATAGTGATCTGGACATTTATCTTCCAGGTATGCCATTTAAGTCTTTTTGCAAAAATCATGATCTTTTACTATAGTTCACAGGTGTCAAACTCACTATGTCATGTTGCCTTCATGTGACATTTCATGATGTTTTTTCCATTCATGGAGCTGGGCTGGGTATAGTCTATGCATGACACATCCAGCCTGCAGGCTGCTAGATTGACACCCCTACTATACTTGATTTTAAAACTTTCTTTGAAGCAATAACTAACCAGACCATTCAAGGCTTATCTAAGTCCAATTTGCATTTGTGGTAAAGTACTGTATCATCTGCATATAAGGATGTGATATGACACACTGTGATATCAGTGTGATGCTATAATTGGTTTAATTGCACCACAAGCGGATTTATATAAAAATTAGAGAGCAGAGGAGCTGAAATATTTTGCTGCCTTACTCCTCTATAGGTTAGAATCACATTAGTGTAGTGGCCCTGCATACTGCATTGAACTTTGATTCTGGAGTTATTATAAAGGTTGTGTATAAGCAATATTAAGCATTTATTAATAGCAGGATGTACCTTTTTCTCTGGAAATCAGAACAAATGCAGATCTAAAATCAACAGATTTAGTATATTGTGATGAACCTGGTTTGGGTATACATTTTTCAGCCAGATGTTGAGGAATAAGGGCATATTCATAAATAGAATGTCCAGACTTGAAGCCCACTTCTTTATTTGCCAATATATGTGCTAAGTCAATTGAATCAACTAGTTTATTGTGTAAATATCAAGTGAAGAGCTTACTTATTATACTTGAGGCTGATAGGCCTATAATTAGTGGGCAGGTCTCAGGTGCCCTTTTTGTAAATGGGCACAATGATGGCTAAGCCCCAAATCCTCTGCAATTTGTGCACTGGAATAATGTAAGTAAACTGGGAGGCAAGAATACAAGTAGTCATCAATTTACAAGCATTCATTTAGTGACCATTCAAAGTTACACAGCTCTGAAAAAAGTGATCATTTTTCACAATTATGACCATTGCCGGTCAGATGATCAAAATTCGGACTCATGGCAACTGGTTCATATTTGGCCACGCAATCAAGTAGAGAAAGTAGATGACTTTTTGTAAATCAGTTAGCTGAGGTATCCAGGAAACACATGACTGTAGTAATAGCAGATTTTTAACTACCATGACATCAACTGGAAAATAAACTCTGCAACAATTAGGAGATCAAACAGGCTCCCGTCCTATATAGCTGACAACTTTATTATTTCAAAGATGAAAGAGGAACTAGAGGGTCAGCTATACTGGACTTAATACCTATTAATAGGGACAAAATGTTTGAGGGAGTGGAAGAACAGGTGAAAGATAATGACAATGTCATACTAGAGTTCACCATAAGGCAGGCAATTGAAGAAATGAGTATTCTTGGTAAGAACTATCAGTCAGCTACATAACAGTAACAACATTTACCAACTTAACTGACAAAAATATCATGAGACATATTTGTTTTGATAGCTTTATTAAAATCAAGACATCCTATTCCACAATATTTTTATTCTATGATACTAATAACACTGACAATAAGGGAGTTGTCATTAAACTGGAATAACATTCTTGACAAATACAGTATATATTAAATATTTGTATAACCATTCCAAAGGCCTACATTTTAAATTTTAGCATTATTTGGTTTGCAAATATGAATTATGCTAGTTATTTTTAACTATTCATATGGAAATCACATAAGTATTTTTCTACCCTAATAGTCACTTAATCTAAACTTTAAAAGCGATAGTTGTTTGGAGTCTATTATTATCTTTTGGGGCTTCACTTTTAACCTTTGTTATCTGCATGATAGTAGGATTTGAGTAATTCCATTTTTTCACAACCAGAATACTATTCCCTTCTTCTTTTGCTTTTATGATACCTGTGAATTAAAGCATCATTCATGAAGTATGAAGATACTTTATGCTGTATTTATTCACTATCATATTCAGCATATCCAACAAGCAATAATGAAGAAAAAAATGGAATATCATATTCCATGTCAGAGATCCATTTAAGGATCTCTATTCCCCAGGAAAGATAGAGAATTTAAGATGAATGCTTATAGAAGATTTTTGTAGCCATTATTTTCCAATAATATGCATTTCCCTTGGATCTCTCCAGGGTACTGAATGTCTTTGATCATTTTCATTTTCTATCTTTGAATAGACACAACTTCCTCAACTTTAAAACACTTTGCTCCAGCTATTTTCTTCTAAGCCTCTTGCTTTCTTTTTCCAGACACAGCTGTAGAAAGCCTGCCAAGAGAGAAATTACTCCAAATTTAAGTGAGGAATTATCCTTGCCAAAAATGTAAAAAAAAATGAAAGTTTATCCAAATGTAGTCTTTTCCTTCAGCGCCTCAAAACAACACAAAGAAAAGTCTAACTCAAATATATCTGAGAAAGTGATTAAAATGACCAAAATTCCAATCAATTATGGTAGCTACATGATGAAATAAATATAGTGCTTTCACAGACATTCTACATTCAGTCAATTGATAACTTGATTCATTTTTATAACACAGCAAGCCTGAATGAAAGATAAAAGCCTGAAATTATGAAAAAGATTCGAATTCTGGAGCATTCCAAGATGGATTGAAAATGTTACTAGATAAAACACACTCAAAACAGAAAAGCATATTCCAGCAAAATATTGAAAATGAACTAATTATTTATTGAAAACATTCAGACTTAATTATCTTCTTCACCAGAGCTATATTTCCATAATTTCAAACCTGTTAATTTTCCACTGATATTATTGTGTAGTTATTGTGGCAATCATGAATTTCTAAATTATCATTGACATTATTACTCCTAAAAAATTTTATTTTAATATCTGGGGTTTAACAAAACTACTCCCATCAGTACATAATTTCTTATTTGCTGTTGGGAAAATTATTGTCATTGATAAATTACCAATCTGCATAATTGTTTGATGTCTGATTGAATTATTATTTGAATCATACTGCACTCAAAGATGGAATATACATTAAGAAATTAATTTTATTATAAGGTATGGCAAATTGGAAGAGGTTCAATGTAGTGCAGTGCTTAAAGTTCATCTCCACTTTTAACTACATAATCTCACAAGTGACTTTGGAACCGTCAGTCTTTCTCAGTTCAAACTACCTCATAGAATTGGTGTGAGAAAATAGCAATGGCAGAATGAACTACATAGTCACTCAAGAATAAAAGATGGGATATAAACCTAATAACAAGTGGAGAGCCAGTTTGGTATAGGCTCTCAAGTTAGAAGCCAGGAAACCACAAATTTTAGTCCCACCTTGACATGAAATAATCTGGATAACATTGAACTAGTCACTTTCTCTCAATGCTTGGAAGGAAGCAATGGCAAATCACTTCTGAAAAACCTTATGTAAACCTGAAGAGTCACAGGTGTTCTCTGAATTTGGTTGTTTGGTTGCAGATAGTTCATTACCCAAACTAAGTAACATCATCAATGCTAGTAGGGAGTAGGATTTGCTCAATTTATATTCCAGTGGTTTGCCCTGCTAGTGTTGGTGGGAATGGTCTTGATTATTTTTTGGTTGGACTGTTTACTGTTAGCTTGTTTGGCAATTCCTTGATTGGGGTATTGCTTACTTCTTGATTGTTGGTTTGGTGTTAATTTTGGTGTTAATCTGTGCTCATCTTGGTATTGAGAGATGTTTTAGTCTTTTTGTTCCCTTAGGGGTTTTTGGTTGTCTATTTATGGCCAATTTGTCAGAGTATCAGGCTCCCAGAAATTCTCTAGAGTTTTGGGGCTTGGCTTGAACTAGGACAGTAATGGTTTCCCAGTTGAAACCATGGTTGCGTCTGCCCATATGTTATGAAACTAAAAAGTTTTTATATGTCTTCTGACTGCAATTTGGTGCTTCAGCTAGTCTTCTACCTGTTGTTCTATTTTATTCATCACTTTCTTCTCCCTCTCTCCTCTCCCTCCCTACCTCCTTTCTTCCCATCCTTCTCTTCTCTACTTCCCCTTCCTCTCTCCTTCTCCTCTCTCCCCTTTCCACTCTTCCTTTTCCTCCTCCTCTTCCCCCCTGCCCCCTCTCCTATCCCTCTCTTCTTCCCTTACCTCTCTCCACACTCTTCATCTCATTTACTTGGTGTATTTCAGCTTATGAGCAAGTTCCATTTTATGTTGATGGTATTTATAATTCCTTTTCAATATACATATTTAATTTTAACATATATCTTCCTCCTTTTTAAAAAAAATAGAACAAAAAAGTATATATTTATAGTCATAGTGTTTTTAGACCCACCACCAGCATAAGGTAGATGTAGACCTGGTTACAATTCCCAGCTATTCTCATCATTATATTTATATAATTATACATCCTTACACGCTCCCAATTTGTGATTCTGTCTTTAAAGTTCAATAGTTTCCCATTGTAAGTATATTTCATGTTCCCTCTCCATTTTTCCATATCTTAGATATGAGATTACCCTTAGTTGGCAATCCTTACTGTTCAATGTTCATTACAATTCCCTTAATCTACTATATAAAATAACAAGCAGTAAACATCTCACTTTGTTCATCATCTTAAAAGTTCTATATATGTCCATGTTTCATATATTTTAACCCATGCTTAATTGTCCTTCTATTGTCATATTAAATCAATTAGCAACTCAGTTTAATTATCTAGTATAAAAGTCAATCACAAACCTCTACTTTACAATCTCCCCATATCAGTTTCATATTTGTCCATATTCCATATATTTTAACCTTTATTTAATTAGCTTTCCATTATCATATTCAACCAGTTAGCAACTCTATTTTATTGTCATATTTAGGAATAAACCCCTTATCTTAGCTTTATATTTTCCCATATAATAATTTCTAGTTGTCTAAATTTTTCCTAGTAAGTCTTTTGTCCCACTTCTCTGTTCCTGCCTTCTCCCTTTTCTTTGTTTTGATATGAAAATTCTTCAATTTTCCCGAAGCCACCGTCAAAAAGATCTTTTATATTTCTCTTTGTTGGGGCGTAATTTCCTACAATTTTCCTTATGCCACTGACAACCTCCAAAACATCTTTTGTCTGCTTTTTATTCCCTTTTGTTGGGACATATCCCCCCTTTACAAATTTTACAATTTTCCCTATATGACTGCCAAGTCTAATGGAGTTTTTTGTCTGATTTTATTTCCCTCTGTTTCTACCCCTTCATTATCTTGCCCTCCTTCTTCTTTGCCTTCTTCTTTAAATACCTGCTTCTCTGAGTTCAGAATTCTATTTAGGCTTGATTTTAATTATTTATGCATATTTTTTATAATTTTACGTAGCTCTTCAAATTCCCAGCTTTCCATGATGTCCAGTTCCAAAGTTACAGTTAATTATACAGTTCTTATTTCAGAGTTCTGATCCATATTAAATCTATCTACTTCAGCTGCTGTGGGGAAGAGCGATGGGAGCCATCTTCGTCTTTTGTTCTTCCTTAATGTCCAGTTCCAAAATTACAGTTAGTTATACAAGTCTTATTTCAAGGTTCTGGTCCACCTTAAATTTAGTTAATTCAACTACTGTGAAACCGGAAGAGAAGCTGGAGCCATTTTAATCTTTTGCAGAAAAAAAAAGGAAGAAAAAAACCCCTTCGTATTTCCCAGTTCTTGACTCTGTTATTATTTCCTTTCCTTGCCACTCCTCACCTCTCATTGGTCATAGCTGCTTAAAATATATTAATTGGAATACGCTTGCATACAGCCAAAACTCGGGTATATTTCTTCTTCGCCTCCGTTCTGATTTACGATGGTTGGTTAATTTCCCACACAGGCAAGATTAGGTTATCAGTTGTCAATGAGGAGATCTTTCTCCCTTGTTGCATTCCATCTCTCATTAATTGGAACTGCTTAAGATATGTTAGTTCAAAGACATTCGGGTGAAATAAATCTTCACGCTCCTAGACTCCTTTAAAAACACAATCTTTTCAAGTCGGAAGCCAAATTTAGAGTTAGTATTTGAATGGCTTTGTCACATCTCTGCTTTCTCCCTTTCTGTCCAAATTGTTTCAAACAAAAGGCTTTTGGGGACGGCTAGTGTTTCAACCCTCCGCTTTCCTTTTCCTTCTTTCTTTCTTTTTGGAAAAAAAAACACACATCTGTCCAGTTGGAGAACTTCCAGTTGACTCGGTCAGGCACTTTTTGACAAAGTTGTGTGGATATCCATTTTATTGGAATATGTTTTATAGATGAGCTATTTCCTTTTTCTGCTATTCATGGTTGCTGCTATAAGTTTGTGTTCATCTAGATAGAGTTCTTACACAGCTTCTTTTGTGGGGTGCTAGGTTATTACTTGGTAGTGGAACACTTGATGTATGTGGCTTTTCAGTACACTTGTATTTCTAATTTGCCATTGTAGTCTCTCCTGATAAGGATACCCAGAAAGGATAGTGAGTTGTTGTTTGCTTCTTCCCTGATGAATTGGATTCCTTTTAATATGTTGTTGATGGTTTTGTGCATGTTCTCTAATTTATCTTTTGTTTTAATTATGATGAAGATGTCATTTACATAACTGATTTACAATTTGGGTTGTATTTGTGGGAGTGTTATCAAATCCAGATGTTGCATTACAACATCTGCTATAAGTCTTCAGGTGTGATTCAGCAGTGATCCCACAGGTGTATATTTGATTTGTTGATAGGTTTTTTCCATCCATTTGAAAGTATATGAAGCAGGTGATCAGATCCATGATCCTGGATGTTTCAATCTTTGTGTATTAGGTTAAGTTGGGTGTGCTGTGAAGCAATGATGTCATGAAGTCTTTGGCTATTTCCAGATCAATGGATATGAACAGTGCTGTCACATAAAATGACACTATGACTTCATCGTCATCTATTATCACATCTTTGTTTCAAGATCAAAGTGTTTAGGATTCAGTATCTACTCCAGTAATTCATATTATTCTTTTATTAGAATGTGGATTAGCATAGCTTTTATTTCAACAAGACAATTCAATGAGACAAGTGAAGTTGGAACTCCGTTTGTCCATCATGCTGGGTCATTTTACTCATAGTTTTTGAACAGCTTCATTTCATACACAGTTTACCATGATTACCATAGTATTCAAATAGCAATGGCTAGATTGATATAACATGCACTTTTATTTTATTCTTTTTTACAATTAAGAAGTTACAGTGATGCTTACTTTTAAATAAAAATACTTAGCAGAGAAAGCAAAACCTATAATCATGACAGATCTATGGAAAAACTTTATTTTTCAAAAAAACATTTCAGAGCCTTTCTATGCTATCAGGATTGGAATTTTTACTTGGAAGTAATACTTCCCTCTTATTTGGAAGTAACATTTATTGGATTTATTTCCAAATATATATTAATTGATAGAACCAAGTGTCACATTGGATAAGAAATTGATGTTGCATTTGGACATTCTTTATGATGCAAAGACTAGAAATTCCTTTGATCAAGCACTCATAGGAGCTTAATTCACATAGGAAAGGGAAGTTTGATTATGGAAGGAATAGCTGTGGTTTTATTACACGAAATATTTGGCTTGGAAATAAATGACAGTAGTTCATAAAAGTCTTCATTATAAGAGAGCTTCTTAGTTTCAGACATTACCAATATTACGTCAAATATTTAAAAACAGGCTAGATATGATATTTCTAACTGTTTTCCATAATTATCCTCCAAATGATTGCAGCATCTAAGCCTTCTCCTGACAACCTTCACCTGACAAAATATATTTGACCATGAATCTTGCAATGTCAGAAACAGTGGTAGGGTGCAAAAGCAGTGGATCAGAGAAATTGCCCCCCTCACACATACACACACACACACACACACACACACACTTTGTAACAACCTAAATCTGTCATTTTATAGTATTAGCCAGGATGTTAAATAGATAGAGGAGAACAAAAAGAAAATAATTTCTTCCCTTCCTTTCATTATCTTGTCACAAACACCTGCAAGATAAGGGAAAGAACTGGAAGAAAGTCTAGGAGAGAAACTTAAATAGAACAACAAAAAGAGTGGCACACAAGGAGGTCATATTCTGAATACTCATGTTGATACAAACAAATCTTAATAGGGTTTTTTTAAGGTCAGATCTTGCCAGATGAATACAAAGAATGTTTGAAATAAATAATATATCCCATAATATATTTATATTTACTTTAGCAAATAAAAATATAGACTGACCAGGGAGTAAGCTTTATTGAGCCCCAGTAAAAAATACTTTAAAGTAAGCATGCATGTGATTTCACTGACAGGCATGCAACTTAATTTTAATATCTCAGAAGTTCCTTTCTGAAACATATTTAAATCAATTTCATATTACTTCATATTTATGGGATTATTGTTTATATTGCAATTGTAAATGTAAAATTTCAGACTGTGTAATCATTTCTTCTTAGATCGCTTCTGGATGGAAAATTTTTAACTGCCGTGAGCACAAGTCTTCATTAATAGTAATATCTATCTGTAGAAATAGTAACATAAATTTTGCATTTTCTATGTACTTACTACAAAACTAAGTGGAACAGAAAGCTGGTATAATAAGATCCAGAGATATCCAACTGAAAGTATGTCTTAGTCGATGGCAGAATTCCTATGCTTCAAATAACTTAGTACTAAATGTCTCTGATGTTACCGGGCATTGAGCTTGGCTCAAAGATGATTTGCCTTTACAATATATCTGTTAATAGGAAGCAGGATGAAAGATACTGTTTTCTGATAAATGACTAAGCAAAAGATCTAATGTGATAAAATATAACATATTAATCATTTTTTGGAAATTTTAACATAGCAAAACATAATTCACCGGTAGCTGTTTAGTTCACAACATGATTTTCTTGACTACTGTTCATATTGGTGTTTTGTTTTGTTTTTAGAAAGGAAATTGGATACAGAGTATGTTCGCGTGATGAAATAGAAATGTTATTCTTTACAAAGCAGAGGTTTGCCCATTCTTGAAAAGACTACACAAAGATAACCAACTGTTCCCTACAGGGCCTGACACCTTCACCAAAAATTGTAACACATAAAAAGACTAAGCAATAGTATCTCTTACAGGTATTTTCCCGCTCCCCATCATAACATATTTGCAGGCATGCCCAGAAAACCTGACAAACTTTTGTATAAGTATTATTGTTCCCCATTCAACTTGTGGCCACCTTGAAGAGCTGTACTATCCAGTATGCTGTCTAATAAACTATTCTACACCTCAAGCAAATTGCCCAGAGGGTATATATTTGTAACCAAACTCTCCTAACAATATGTTAATAAGCTACCTACAATTGTGCACACTTGTAATCTTATATTAAGAAACTGAATATTTATATTACTATAACTTATTTTATCTGTATAACCAAGTGTTGAGTGGAACACCAATATGTACAATACAATATACCATACCATACCATACCATACAATACAATACAATACAATACAATACAATACAATACAATACAATACAATAGCAGAGTTGGAAAGGACCTTGGAGGTCTTCTAGTCCAACCTCCTGCCTAGGCAGGAAACCCTATATACCATTTCAGACAAATGACTACCCAACATCTTCTTAAAGACTTCCAGTGTTGGGGAATTCACAGCTTCTGGAGGAAATTGATTAATTGTTCTAACTGTCAGGAAATTTCTCCTCAGTTCTAAGTTGCTTCTCTCCTTGATTAGTTTCTACCCATTGCTTCTTGTTCTACCCTCAGGTGCCTTGGAGAATAGTTTGACTCCCTCTTCTTTGTAGTAACCCCTGAGATATTGGAACACTGCTATCATGTCTCCCCTAGTCCTTCTTTTCATTAAACTAAACATATCTAGTTCCTGCAACCGTTCATATGTTTTAGTCTCCAGTCCCCTAATCATCTTTGTTGCTCTTCTCTGCACTCTTTATAGAGTCTCCATATCTTTTTTACATCATGGCAACCAAAACTGAATGCAGTATTCCAAGTGTGGCCTTACCAAGGCATTATAAAGTGATGTTAACACTTCAGGTGATCTTGATTCTATCCCTCTGTTTATGCAACCTAGAACTAAGTTAGATTTTTTGGCAGCTGCTGCACACTGCTGGTTCATATTTAAATGGTTGTCCACTAGGATTCTAAGATCTCTCTCATAGTAACTACTATTGAGCAAAGTACCACCTATACTGTACCTGTGTATTTCATTTTTCTTCCCTAAATGTAGAACCTTACTCTTTTCATCACTGAATTTCATTTTACTAGATAGTGCCCAATGTTCAGGTTTGTCAAGATCCTTCTGTATCTTAAGCCTATGTTCTGGAGTGTTGGTATTCCTGCCAGCTTGGTGTCATCTGCAAATTTGATGAGTTCCCAATTTATTCCCTCATCCAAATCATTGATGAAGATGTTGAAGAGAACTGGGCCTAAAACAATGCCTTTGGGTACTCCACTACATACTACCCTCCATGTAGATGCAGTGCCATTGAGGACTACACGTTGAATGTGGTTGGTCATCCAGTTACGAATCCATCTGGTGGTTATGCTGTCTAACCCACATGCTTCTATTTTATCTAGTAGTAGGTTATAGACTACTTTATCAAATGCCTTATTGAAATCCAAGTAAACTATATCAAAGGCATTCCTCTGGTTCACTAATTTTGTCACTTTGTCAAAGAATGCAATAAGATTAGTCTGGCATGATCTGTTTTTGACAAACCCATGTTGGCTTCTAGCTATTTCTTTGTTTACTTCTAGGTGTTCGCTAATTCGTTGCTGGATTATCGTTTCCAGAATTTTTCCTGGTATTGAGGTCAGGTTGATAGGTCTGTAGTTTCCTGGATCTATTTTTTTTCCTTTTTGAAGATGAGAACTACATCAGCTCTTTTCCAATCCTCCCAGTGTTCCAGGACCTCTGAAAGATATAGTTCAGTGATTCTGAGATCTCGTCTGCCAGTTCCTTCAGAACCCTGGGGTGTAACCCATCCGGTCATGGTGATTTGAACTCATCTAGGGTAGACAGGTGCTCACTTATCATTTTCTTCCCTATTTCAACTTGTGTTCCTAATATGATTTTTGTGGTACTGTTTTTGATAGGTTGGACTGTTTTATCCCTTTGTGTACAGACGGATGCAAAAAATGAATTAAATAGTTCTTCTTTTCCCCTGTTGCTTGTCACCTTCTTGCCACTTTATCCCAGCAATGGACCAATTGTTTCCTTAACCTTTTCTTGTTTTAACATGTTGGAAGCAGCTTTTTTTGTTATTTTTTATTTTTGTGGCAAGCCTTTCTTCATTGTGAGCCTTAGCTTTCCTCACTTCATCTTTACAGGCTCGGGCTATTTGCTGATATTCTGTCTTAGTTATGTCCCCCTCTTTCCATTTTTTATACTTGTCTTTTTTGTCTTTTAATTTGTCACAGAGTTCTTTATGCAGCCATGCTGGTTTCTTTTGGAAGCTGTTATTTTTCTTCTTCATTGGTATTGAGCTAGACTGGGCTTTTGTACGTGGAATGTACAGCTGAAACAACTGTAGTGACAACCAATTAACTATGAAGTCAATTATCCACCATGTCCTGGTTTTGGTTTTCATTTAAAAAGCTAAATAACTTCATACAAGAATGCCTGAGAAAGTGGTTTTAGTATCATACTGAGATCAGCAACATTTTAGAATATGTCAGGATCCACAGCTGCTTTTCTCTTTAACACCTGCAGTCTGGAATATATCCCCAGTGAAGTTCATAAGAGCCTACAAAAATATGTATCATCCACATTATTTTAAGCCCCTACTGAAAATCTATATGTTCACATATTGTCTGAATGATTGTTCCAAGAGTGGTTTATGATTGCTTTTACTTTTGCAAGAAGATACTTCTGTTAGTAAAGAAGGGAGTATTTGTTGTAAAGTTGAATGGAAAAGCCTTATTCCATTGTTCCTAAAGATTTAGAAGAGAGGGGACATATGCAAAAAGATGAATGAATGTGCATATTTGCAAGTTAGATAGCCAGCAGTATGGTCCCTGGGGCCAAAAAGATGGCACACTGTCCTATAATTGTCTACATTTTTAATTAAGATTAGGAAGAGATACTGCTTAGATAAGCTAGTCCTATTTGTCTTCAAAACTAGCATGTTGCTTTATTCCTTTGCATAAGTTGCAGGGTAACAAATTTGCTGCTCTGATCCCAGTTTGATAATTATTTCCTGCATTTGCCTTAAGTAGGCACCCAATCTTTGCAATCATTTAACAGTGTAGCTTATTTTCTCTAATATATAACCTTCCCTTAATGATGCTTAAACTATGCAATTGGTGGGGGAGGGATGGGTAGAAAGGCCATTTCTCCAACACAGTAAATATCTGGACTAAATTAATCAATCCTGATTTATTTTAATTGCCCTTATGCATTCATATTTTGGTATTGGATCCACACATTATAACCAGCAATACCCTCCTGGGGTATAGAATCTTCTTAGAATCTTTCATAGTCACTTAAATATAAATCCTATTAAACTGTAACATTTGTATTAATAAGCCCCAGTTTATGCCAAAAGGACATATTTTCTGAGTTTATTTAAAAAAGGGAGAAAATCAAATGCAAAACCACTGTTTCTATAAATATAAGTGATCTATCATTTCCAGTTTTGAGCCATACAACTTTGATTTGGTTATATAGGAAACCATCATCTATGCTAAAACTTAGTGCAGTTTGATTGTATAAATGTAAATGCTTACTGCATAACTATTAAAATATTAAAATCTATATAAAAAGATTCCTTACTAATTTGATAAATAACAATTATGAAAGATGATATGTGTCTTTATTCTAGTATGTGTGTGCGGGATAACATTTATGCACTGTTATTTCCTCAGATTACTCAATCCACATACCGTGTTTCCCTGAAAATAAGACCCTATCCAAAAAATAAATCCGACTGATTTTTAAGCTTGCACCTAATATAAATTACCCCACCCCCAAAATAAGCCCTAGTGAAGATTGTCATCAGCCAGGGATGTGGGTGTGGCCAGCACAGAGGGTGGCAAGCATGCAAGGGCCTACAGTGTTTGGCAACAGTCGCAGGCAAGCAGAGAGATAGTGGGTTGGAATGGGTGGGCACATGGGATGGGGAGAAATCCATGCGTTAGAGGGGGGAAAAGTCATACCTAGAAGAAGCTTCTCCTACTTCTAACACATGGATTTCTCCCCATCCCATTACAAATGAGGCAATTGTCAAAAAGAATGAAGCATGGGGCATCTTCCAACAGCCATTCTCTGCTCCTGTTCCTTCCTCGGCTGTTGGAAGAGGGAACAGGAGCAAAGGACTTGGCTGTTGGAAGAAGCCCCATGCTTCAATTCTGCTCATGAGCTGCCAAGCACTCATCACCCCTCTGACACCCACCGAGCGTCCTCCAACCATAGATGTGAGGATCATGGAGGAAAGAGCTTTTAGGTGGCAGCGCCTTCCACACACACTGTTTTTGGAATTGGGGAAGGGATCCTCTGCCTAAAAATGCTTTTCTCCATGATCGTCACCTTTCAAGCGGCAAATCTCACCAGGAGAAAAGAGAAGGCGTATCTGCGGTTGGAAGAGGCTCAGCAGGGGTCAGAGGGGCGGTGAGCATTTGGTGGCTGCTGAGGGGCCAAGGCTTCTCTGCTTGCAATGTCTTCATCTTGAGAGCATCACTGGCAGCTACTTCCCACAACTCAGGAGGTATGTACTCCCTCCACTGCTGTTCTTGGCCTGAAAACACTTTCCTCCATGATCCTTATGTTCAGGCTGAGCAGCGTCAGCAAGAAAAGCGCGAGAGTGGAGCTGCTCTTTTTTTCTGTAGGGCAGAAGGAGGCAAGGCGGCCTTAAGTGCCATCCAGGAGAGTCCCTCAGAGGCGTTGCTTCCCAGCTTGAAACAGCAGTGAGAAAGGAGTCTCTGGCAAAAGCCCTGCCACTGAGCTGGATTCACCAAAAGTGGTGCCAGCAGCAACGGGACATGCTTGGGGAAGGGAGAGCCGGAACTGACTGGATTGTCCTTGAGCTGCTGCCGCTGCTTCTGCTACTGCTGCAGCCACCAGAGACTCCTTCCTCGCCTTGTTTTGGGCTGAAAACCATACCTCTAAGAGTCCCCAGATGGCACCTGAGGCTGCCTTGCCTCCTTCTGGCCCATGGCTCAACTCTCCACTCACACTTTCCTCAGCCTACACACAATTCAGGAGGTGGGGCTGCCCCTCCAAGAGGACCACTGCATATCCTCCACAGGTAGAAGGTTGAAGGGGTGACCGCGGGTGAAGAGTGCCAAGGGGTTTGGGCAGCATGAGAGAAAGACTTCAAAGTCAATGGAGGTGGTGTGTGGCTAGTGTGCCTTGTTCTGACTTTCCCCAGGTGTAAAATGCTTTAAAAAATAAAATTTAGTTTTTTGAGGTTTTTTTTGTAAAGGGTTAGGTGTGTGAGGGGGGGAGAAAGAAAGAGAAAGAGTAAGAGACAGAGTAAGAGAAAGGAAGGAAGGGAGAGAAAGAGACAGAAAAAGAGAGAGAAAGATAGAAAGAGAAAGAAAAAGAAGGAAAGAGAAAGAAAGAAGGGAGGGAGGGAGGGAGGAAGAAAGGATGGACATGCCCACCTAGTCACATGATCTCCAAGTAATGCCCACAAAGTAGGCCACATCCACAAAATAGGTAGTAATTTTTTTAAAAACCCACCACTGCACTGAGGGCTTCTCTCTTCTGCAGTTCACCTTTTGGCTTAGGAGAAGGTGGCAATCATGGTTTGCACTCCATCAAGCCTGGAGCTCAGGTCTTGCTTAGGCTGCTGCTATGATGAGGCAAAGGCCATGCAGCATGTTGGGGTCGCCTGCTTTCCCTGTGTCTCTGCCTGCTGTTGGTGCCACCATACATCAGGATCAGATGCCTCCATTAAATTTCCTCATTATTTCTTGGCTTGACCATGGCCATGATGGGGCAGAATGCCACATGGAGTGTTGTAATTGCCTCCCCCTCCTGGTGCCTCTGCCCAGCTGCTGTGCCTGTTGTTGCTGGCTTCATGGGAGCTCTTTGTCTTCCTGACCGTATTGCTCTTAGCAGTTCTACTGGGATGCTCATGCCTGGCATTGGATGAGTCGGCCAAGATCTATGTTCTCCAGAACACCTCTCCCCACTGCCCACCTGCCAGGGTCCTTTTTGCCAGCAATTGCCGGAGTTGCCACCTCACCTGCCATCACTTGCAGGCAGAGGAAAACATCTCCACACACACCCCACTTCCAGCTTCATCTCATCTTGTGGTGGCAGCAATGGTCTGCTAAATGGGCTGGGCAGGTGGAAAGCAAGATGCAGAAGCATAATAGAACACGTGAGGTAGAGGCTGAATGTGGCTATGGGCAGTCTCATGCCTTGCACATCCAGCATGAGGGCTGCATGTCATGTCTGTGGGCAGGCCAAGAGATGGCAGGACAGATTGACACCCAAATTAATGGTGGCAGGCAATTCCAGTGGGCGGCAGCATCGGCAGCAAGCAGAGCCAGGGGAGCAGGTGATTCTGATGCAGTGTATGGCCTTCTGCCTTGTCGTAGCAGCAGCCTGAGCAAGACTCGACCTCCAGTGTCCCATCAGCATCAGTGCCAGCAAGCAGGGTAGGCACAGAATGGGGCACAATGAGAGCTTTGCCTGTTGTTGTTGTAGGCAAGCTGATGGTGAAACAGAGAGGGCCAGGTCAGCAGTAGCAGCTCTCTCACTCCCATCAGCCCCCAGGCTCACCATCTCCTGTTTTTTGAAAAAGAGACACCCCCCAAAAAAATAATAATCCCCGGTGTTTATTTTGGAGCCCCCCCAAAATATAAGACTGAGTCTTATTTTTGGGAAAACATTGTATATTTTTATACACATTGATAGCATTATGGGAGAATCACAATAACAAGAAGTAGGAGACAGATGGAAGAGTAGTTGGAGGGAAGAGTAGCTGGAGGAAGAGGAAGAAGAAAAGCAATCTGAGAATTACAGAGTTAGAATCTAGGAGATATTTACAATTAAGTCTACTGTTAGCCATAACTGGTTGACTACAGATCAGCCATTGTTTCTAAGCTCACCCTCCAAGACTTTTCTTGGGGAAATTGGAGAAATGAATGATATCTATAATTGACTGAGTGGCTCCAGGATTTAGAGAAAGCAAAACATCAAGAATGTCATTAAACTATGGACCCCAAAACTTTCCAATAATAGTAACAGTGAAATCCTGCACTGATATGTGCATTATTTTGCACTCTGGAAGGAAAAGAAGGATTTATGTTACATACATAAGAGCCAAGGTGGCGCAGTGGTTAAATGCAGCACTGCAAGCTACTGCTAGATCAGCAGTTCAGCGGTTCAAATCTCACCGGCTCAGGGTTGACTCAGCCTTCCATCCTTCCGAGGTGGGTAAAATGAGGACCCAGATTGTTGGGGGCAATATGCTGACTCTCTGTAAACCGCTTAGAGAGGCCTGAAAGGCCTATGAAGCGGTATATAAGTCTACTGCTATTGCTATTGCTATACAAGTATAAAGTTAAATTTCTTTTGTATTTTTTTCTACTTCTACTTTAATAAGTATGATGCTTTTTAAAAAATGCCTTCAAGTCAGTTTTGATTTCTGGCAGCAACTGCCTAGACAAGTCGTAGTTTTCTTGGCAAGATTTCAGAAGTGGTTCATCACTGCATCTTACTTAGAGCCAAGAGAAAATGACTGGTTCAAGGGCACTTACCCAGCTTTCTATCTAAGGGAGGGCTAGAATTCAGTCTTCTGGTTTCTAGTCCATACTTTTACCAGTACATCAAACTGACTCTCTAATGTTAATCTAGTACTTGAAGTCCTACTTTAAAACAAAGAATATGATAGTAAAACATCATAGCATAATGGTATTAAGAGAGTTTGCTGTTATAGCTTTTGTTTTAGAATTTCTCAGTCTATCAATGAAATGTTGGGAAGAATTGTGGAAAAGGAAGTAGGACTCTGTCCATTGATGTCAGCAAGATAAGTAACTGAGAATTGAAAAGAATAGAATAACATTTGATATAATGGATAACACTGTAAAAGAAAGCTTAATTTTGAAATAGATCAGATCTGTCTGGGGCAGTGGAAGAAAAATAATCCACAAAAATAAATAAATTCCAGGACAGGAAGTTCTCCAGATGGACAGATATAGGAGATATGGGCTCTTAAGAGTCTCACATGAACCCTGTCTGACAAACCACCTCTCAAGATTCTTTTGAATCAGAACCCCCACTGGAGGTGGACGTGAAGAAGGGCATCAGACTCTGAGAGAAACAACAGATCTCTTGTGGTTTAAAGATTTGCCTATGAATCGGAGTCAGCCGGCAGCAGCCTTCATGGCTGACAAGATGCTGGCCTTTTTGTCAAAATAAGTTTGGGACAGGCGGAGACCGGGAGAGATAAAAGATCTGGTAAGAGAATTTAACTAACACACAACTATAAATTAAACCTGGAATAGGCAAAGAAATTTTGAGAACATAAATAATATTGTTGGTCAGATTGGGACTTTTTTTCCTAAAAGAAAAAGAACAAAGGAAGGTGGAGGGTTGTAACACCAGCCCCCCCAGAAGTTTTTTGTCTACACTTTTGAACAGAAGAACAGAAAGCAGAGCAGTTACAAACCCACATAATTATAAATGTTAAATGTGGTTTTAGATGTTAATCAGAAACCAATATTTTTACTTTGTTTGAATTCCTTCCAGCTAAAATAATCAAGAAAAAAACATGTTTTTCTTCAGAACCCACTCAATATAAACTCTAATTTGATCTTGGATATCAAATAGAAACCAAATATTTTGATCTCTTTTTCTCTGATAATGGATAATCTAACCTTAACTGTGTGGGAAGTTTTAATTAACAAACTACCATAAATCAGAGATTGCAAGAGCAGGAGGCAAAAGAGACACGTACCCGAATCTAGCTCTTTATAAGTTTGTTCTAATTGATATGTTTTAAGCAGCTGTGGCTGATTGGAGATGGAAGGTGACAGGGGGAAGAATTATTACAGAGATAAGAACTGGAAAGTGCTAAGATAAGAACTGGAAAAAAATTTCTTCCTTCCTTCGCCTTTTTATTTTATTTTATTTTACTGCAAACGATTAAGATGGCCCCACAGTAGCTAAAACTTAAGGTGGACCAGAGCCTCAAAATAAGACTTTGTACAACTAACTACAATCTTGGAACTGAATATTAAAGAAGAACAAAAGACCAAGATGGCTCCCATCATTCTCCCTTACAGCAGTGGAAGTGGAAAAACTTAAGGTGTACCAGAACATTGAAATAACTGTATAACTAATTCTAACTTTGGAACTGGACATCATGAAAAGCTAGGAACTTGAAGAATTACATGAAATTATAAAAAAAATATGCATAAATCATTAAAATCAAGCCTAAATAGAATTCTAAACCCAGAGAAGAAGATAACTAAAGAAGAATTCAAAGAAGAAGGGGGCAAGATAATGAAGGGGTAGAAATGCAGGGAAACAAAAGGCAGACAAAAGAGGTTGAGGCTGTTAGTAGTATAAGGGAAATTGAAGAGGGATGTTTTGCCCCAACAAAGTGAAATAAAAAACATCCTTTTGGTGGCGACTTGGGGAAAGTTGGGTAGAGTGGATGTGCTGAAGCAAAGAAAAGGGAAAGGGCAGGAGCAGAGAAGTGGGACAAAAGACTTACTAGGAAAAAATCAGATAACCAGAATTTTTTATGTGGGAGAATATAAAACTAAGATAGGGGTTTTATTTCTAAATATGACAATTAAATGGAGTTGCTAATTGATTGAATGTAATAATGGAAAGATAATTAAGCAAATGTTGAAATATATGAAATATGGATAAATATGATATTGATATTGATTTGGGGAGGTTGTGAAAAACATGACAATAAAATGGAGTTGCTAACTGGTTGAATAGAACAATGGAAAGACAACTAAACAAAGCCCAAAATATATGGAATGTGAATAAATATGAAACTCACATGGGGAGGTTGTAAAGCAGAGGTTTCCCATTCACTTTTATACATGATAATTAAACTGAGTAGCAAATTGACTGGAGACGACAACAGAAGGACAACTAAGCATGGGTTAAATTATATGAAACATGGATATACATAGAACTTTTAAGATGATGAAATAAAGCAAGAGGTTTACCGTTTGTTATTCTTTACAATAGATTAAGGGAATTGAAATGAATATTGAACAGCGAGGTTTGCTACTCATAGACAACTAAAGGTAATCTAATCTAAGATTTGGAAAAATTGGAGAGGAAACATGAAATACACATATAATGGGAAACTATTGAGACTTAAAGGCAGAATTATAAATTGGGAGCGCATAAGGATGTATAATTATATAAAGATAATGATGAAAATAGCTGGGAATTGTAACCAGATCTACATCTCAGTAGTAGCTCCGACCCTTTGGAACGAGCTCCCCGTGGAGATTCGTACTCTCACCACCGTCCAGGCCTTCCGCACAGCCCTTAAGATCTGGCTAGCCCGTCAGGCCTGGGGACAAAGATAGCCGCCCCTCCCGAATGATGAATGAATGTTGCTTATTATTTTTACTTATATGTGTCTACGTCATTGTTTGTATTCCCCTTCCTAATTTTATGTGAGCCGCCCTGAGTCCCCTCAGGGAAAAGGGCGGCCTATAAATGTTAATAAACTATAAACTAAACTAAACTATAAACATCTCAACCAAAATTAAAGAAGAGCACCCGGAAGCTTCAGCTGGTCCAGAATGAGGCCGCGCAGGTTATCATGGGGGTACCTAGGTGGTCCCATGGTACACCCCCTTTTAGGCAGCCTGCACTGCCAGTTGTTTTCCGGGTGCAATTCAAGGTACTAATTATGACCTTTAAAGCGCTCCATGCCTTAGGCCCAGGGTACCTGCGAGACCACCTACTGCCACCAGTAATCTCCCATCGCCCAGTGCAATCTCCTCAGGGTGCCATCGGTCAGACAGTCGGCTAGCGACCCCCAGGGGGAGAGCCTTCTCTGTGGGAGCACCTTCCCTCTGGAATGAGCTGCCCCCAGAGCTTCGTATAATCCCCGACCTCCGGTCCTTCCAACGGGCCCTAAAAAGTTGGCTTTTCCAGCAAGCCGGCCTGGCCTGAACAGAATAAAATAAATGATTGATTTAATTGTTAATTTTAATCTAATTTTTAAGATTGTATTGTTAATATTAATTGGGTTTGTTTTTGGATACTTTATTTAACTTCCTTTTTAACTTTTGTAATATGTGGTTTTTTTAATGTCCTGAGTCCTTTGGGAGAAGGGCGGCATATAAATCCAATAAACAAACAAACAAACAAAATTAGGCTGGGGGAGTTTTAAAAGTACAATATATAGTATATTTATGTGTACTTTTTGTTATATATATATTTTTTAAAAAAGGAGAATATGTGTTTAAAATTAAATATGTATATTGAAAAGGAACTATAAATACCATCAACATAAAATGGAGCTTGCTCAAAAGCTGAAATACACCAAACAAGTGAGATGAAGAATGGGAAGAAAAGGAGAGAGGTAAGGGAAGGAGAAAGGGATAGGAAAGAGGGTAGGCGAGAGGAAGGGGAAGTAGAGAAGGGAAGGAGGACAGAGAGAAGAAAGGAGGTAGGGAGGGGGATGAGAGAGGGAGAAGAAAATGAATGCACAAACATAGTGTATGGAGAGCAGAAGAGCCAATAACTTTTTTTTTCTTATGGGGAGTTGATGGTAAAATGAATTGATGCAAACATTTAATAATACAATACAATGTTTGCTATGTAATAATAGTATACATGTGATTATATATTATGAAAATGAAAAAATAAAAACTGTACAAAAAAATAAATACATTCCCTACTATATCCCTGTGGGTTCAGTATCATGTGGAAAGTTTACCAACTCCTCCATTTTAAATGTTTCTTCTCACCCCACTTTCTTCTCAGTCATTGAGTCTATTTTTATTGAATTGATAAGAATTCAGGAAAGCTTATTCTGCATATTTTCCTTTTTCCTTTTTTAAACAGTAATATTTTTTTCTACTCATTAATAATAAGTCAATTTCCAAACAAGACTGCTGATTACCTCTTCATAATTTTTAACCACACATTTTGGATATAGAATATTTGCATATGAATTGACTGCTAGTCAGCTGATCCCCTCCTCCCAGATAATGGCTGTTAAAGTCTAAAAGATTTTATACACCTTGACTCTGCTATGAGAGTGTCAGAACAAATGGGAAAGTGTTGTTTAACTCTGGTACAGCAAAGGATGCTGACCTCAATCCTTGTTATTAATTATAGTTCAACAATTCACAAGCAGATTAAAATTATTTCCCCCATTCATAATGCTATATTTTCCTGCTATGGATTTGCCAGTAGGTTTTGAAGGATTTTCTCCATTTATCACTTGCCAATAAATTTTACCTTCAATTCATAGCAAAATGTGGTGGAATATTTCTTACTCCTTATAATATGGGCAAAATGCAATGTTTTCTAACTATTTAAGAACATGCTAGCCAATTAAATATGAGTGCTGCTGATAGATAAAACTGGAGTTTCTAAGTACTCTTACCACAAAGAATTGGCTGAACTTATGTTAATAGTTCACAGCCCTACTTCATATGTAAGAAATCATACAAAGTCTTTTTTTAAAACACACACACACACACATCTTTGCAACATGCATAGAATGTGTTTGCTAGACTTGTAAAGGAAAAGGATTCAATATTTTAAAAAGTAAGATTTTTAGATAGATTGAAGGTTCATATTATTTTTCATATTAGATACGAAGTGTTAATTAAAATTTTGGAAACATAAATAATTGAAGATATGGAGGGAATTTAAAGAAAAGAAAGAAAGAAAGAAAAGAAAAAAGAAAAGTGAACCAATGAAATATTATTAATTTATAAGCAGGGTGAAGACTTATCTCAGGGAGGTCCCCCTAAACATCTGGAAGAAGGAATCATTCAGCAAGTAACCCTTTTACTTGAGCCAGAGAGCCGTTCCACTGGTGGCTGTCATACAGCTCTCTGATTCTTTGAAGGAGAAAGATACATTACTTTGCCCCTTGCTTTGCCAACCGGGCAGACGCGTGTCAGACAGCAACAACTCCAAAAGCGGATCTTGTTATCGGAAACTTTGATCCAATCTGCCAGTCTAGTATCCCTCGCCATTCTCCCCTGCGCCTTCCCCAAAGGCGGCTACACACACTGCAAAATCCTGCCTATATGCCCATTGACGGCTGTCCTCCCGCCTCAAGAGATGTTGAGTCCTGGCAGGAGGAGGAGGCATTTTCCCACTTCCCCGAGAGAAATGAATCAATAGGGCACCGGGGCTCCCTTGCTTACCGCTCCTAGGCTGAGATTTGGCTCCGAGTAGTTTCTCCCCCCTGCTACCAAGCGAGTTCTTCATCCTATGGGAGATTCCCCCTGCGCGCTCAATCAGCCGCTCTTAGTCAGCCATGGGCCGGCAAGATAGAAAGGGAGAGAGCTGCTGGGCTGGGTCTGAAGGAGAAAACAGAAAATCAACGAGAAGAAACGGCGGGCTGGTGAGAAGAGCCCCTAGGTTCTCGGCAGTTTTTCCTCAGTAAGACAAATGTTTTCTTTTTCTGTTTCTTCTAGAGCCGTCGCGGGGCAGCCGCCCACGCCAATTTTTTGGCGGGCAGTAATTCTTCTGCCCCTCAGGAAGAAGACTCTGATGCTGCGTGCGAGGAAGCAGCAATAACCAGGCAACACCGCCTAAAATTAGAGAGATTCAATGCCATACTGAGGGAAAGCGGGCGCGTGACGGGGGCTGGAGGGGAAACTAATGAATGTCACCACGCGACGAGTGAGAAAGAAAGCGCAACACGCGAGGGCTAATTTGTAGAGGACGTGGCGACAGGGTCAATAAATAAGAAAATTATTCTGGGGACGCAGAATTTGGCTCAAGAGACACTTCCCAAATCTAGCAGCCTTCAAATATGTTGGACTTCAATTCTTTTTGCTTATCCCAGCCAACCGTTTGTCTTGCTCTGAGGTGCGATGCATAGAGATAGTATTACTTTGTTATGCAAATTACAAAACAAAGCTTCTGAGAAGAATTTATAAAGAGGACATGTTTATCAGCAAGTAAAAAGGAGTGGGGCTTCCATTCATGGCTCCCATCTTGACTTTTTTACCTCTCTCTACACACACATTGGGAGCAATTCCCAATGGAATGCATGAGCCTAAGTCATTAACATGCATACATACACCTACCTATTGTACAGGGTAACCTACATAAGCTAACTTAGACTTTATATCTTCCAAAACAATTAAGACCCAGCTCATTGTTCTGAAAACTAGCTTTCTCAAAAAAAAAAATGAAAACACCACACACCAAGATTTCTTAACAAATAATTTGCCAGAAAGTTATTCTGCACATTTTAATCCTGGCCTATTTGGAATGCATGAGCTAAGTCATTGAAATGCACAGGGCCCACTTATCTTTGATTCAATTTTGCTTTTTGGCAAGAGTTGATCCCATGTATTCAACACTATATTGGTGGGCTATTCTTTGTAGCGTATGGAGGAGCATTCATAAAGTTAAGCCGGGCTTAAAACTGCATGAGCTGTTAAATGTCACATTTATATACATTGGATAATTGTTTGCATCTAAAGTTAAATTTCTTAGTGAAAAGTTAAATTACTATTAATTTCAAACAAATAAAATCTTATCATTTATATTTTTAAAGTAAAAAAAATCATGACCAGTAAAGCATGAAATCATATATGCACAGAGAAAATGAGAGTTTCTGCTAAGCAAATTATCATAAAATATAATGTCCTGGATTTAATCACACACTAGATGAGCAAAAGATTGCAGAGCAATTCAGATGCTGCACTTCCTTACTAGTTAAGCCTGCCTGTGCCAAGACTTTAAGTTATTTGTGATTTGCCAGTATATCAATACTTCCATTAGCATTTTCTAGTTTTTTTCTAGACCTTATAGAAACTCTCTACAGTCAGATTTTAAAAAGATGGCATAATTGAAGAACAGATTGTAAAAGGCAGCTTCTACCATTGACATTCAGATTTTATTATTTAATTGCATGTTTCCTTAAAAGAAGTTGCTGACTATAGAATAATTGTGTTGTTTGCTTTTTTTTAAGGGACACAATTAAATATAAATGAAACAGCTAGTATTTGCTTGTTAAACTGCTGTTAGCTGATGCAGTGATGTATTTGCGGAACACCAACAAGATCAGCTGACCACACTTCCAACTCCGTAGGAGGTAAAATTATCCCTAAACATATCCAGTCAAGTATATAATTGAAGTTATTCTACCACCTAAATTTACCTGTTTTTTTACATAGTCTTCTAAGAAAAGGACTTGGAGAGAAAACATGGCTGGAAAGTCTTCATGACAGAACTTAACTGCCAAGGCTTGACAGTACAGAAGATACCACTGAAACATTGATCGTTGCATCACTGGCCAATGGGGAAAAGGCTAACAATATCAAAAGGTTTGCCTGAACTCACCCAGATATGAGGGTTCATGAGATATTAACTATTTCCTAGAGCAAAAAGAGAGGAAATGTGTGATGCCAAAGCAGTGACTTTTGATCCAGCCAGTAGGATTATGTGCTGCCAGAGAGAAGGAGATTTGGCTAGATTAATGACTGAGTAGATTAAGCATTTTGCATGAACATAAACAAGAGTCCAGTGGCACTTTAAACCTAGTTAACTTTATTATTGTATATGTTTTTGTGATTCAAGTCTATCTTTATTAGAACATAAACATTTGAGTAAGGTTCCTGTGAGAGGGGATAAAATATACAATTGCGAAGGCAGAAGATAGAAAGGGGAGGTAAAAGGGGATAGTTAGAAATGGTGACCACCCATAACTGCATAGAAATAGTTGTGAAGCTTCACTTTCGGGAAAATAATCTGCTTTCCTCTCAGTATCTCACACCATTTACTGGGAAGGCCAACCCCTCTATAACATTATACACCTGGATAAGCTGCTATGGAACAGAAGACTTATGAATGTCTACTTAAACTATCACACACAGTTAAATCTGAATCCAAATTACTATGTTTAAGCAGTCTACTTTTAAAAAATGCTCAATACATTTAAAATATTCAACCAGCATGACATTTTTAAAATTATAATTTTATAATGGTACTAGGCATATCTGCTTCCTTCTGTTGGAAGGAAAATCCATCTGGTTTAGCTCCAAGCTGGAAGAAAGACACTGGAAGCTTGAAGTCTGATTGGAAAGACAGTTTAATGATATCTTAGAAGAATAGAATTGGAAGCAGTCTTCTAGTCCAATCCTCTGCTTAGGCAGGAAACTGTATGCCACTTCAGACAAATGGTTATCCAATATCTTCTTAAAAACTTCCAGTGTTGGAGCATTTACAACTTCTGGAGGCAAATTGTCCCCACTGAATAATTGTTCTCACTATCAGGAAAT
Organism: Thamnophis sirtalis; assembly: GCF_051295495.1. Taxonomy (NCBI): domain Eukaryota; kingdom Metazoa; phylum Chordata; class Lepidosauria; order Squamata; family Natricidae; genus Thamnophis; species Thamnophis sirtalis. The sequence continues at coordinate 46,881,015 of NW_028261384.1, forward strand.
TTATCCTTAGTTCTAAGTTTTTTCTCTCCTTGATTAGTATCCATCCATTGCTTCTTGTCCTGCATTCAAGTGCTTTGGAGAATAGGTTGACTCCCTCTTCTTTGTGGCAACCCCTGAGATATTGGAACACTGCTATCATGTTACCCCCAGTCCTTCTTTTCATAAGATTTAAAGGAGTGGATGAGAATTTGCTTTTATTTCATTCATCTGGGGAAGTGGCTACTGGATTTATCTCATTATATGATCTGATGCTTCTATTTTTGTTCCTTTTTCAGAAGTGCAATAAATGCAGATTAATTTATTTGATCAAAATGGTTATTTTAAATAGAAGTTTCCAAAGAAAGCTTGCATAAATATTTCAAAACATATAAAAATCTTAAAATAAAAAAAGATAAAAACAGGTGCCAGGTGTATCGGTCTCAAAGTTGTTATCATTATTTAGGAGCCCAGCTTCTGAAGAGTGATATACTATAACTAGTATATCAGACAGCAAATAGAGCAGAGTCGCTTGGGGCGGAACCAGCTGGTCGGTTCCTCCTCCCTACGGTGGAGGTTTGGCCTCCGGAAGTCTAGCCTCAGTAGGTAGTGGTCTGACCACGACAGGGGTATGATCTCATTACCCCTCAGACCAAGATCGTAACTCCACTGCTCCGAGAGGAATACGAGGTCAAGCGTGTGACCCGCTGAGTGAGTTGGGCCTCGAATTACTTGAGTCAATCCCATGGCTGTCATGGAAGCCATGAACTCCTGCGTTCCATCAGAGTGTTCACCGAGCGAAGGCAAGTTAAAGTCCCCCAGAACTATAAGTCTAGGGAACTCAACCGCTAGCTCGGCTACTGACTCGAGGAGCGAGGGGAGGGCTGCTGCAACGTAGTTGGGAGGCAGGTACGTAAGCAGCAAACCCACTTGACCCTTGAGGTCCAGCTTCACTAGCAGGGACTCACACCCGACAAGCTCCGGAGCAGGGATCCTACGAGGTACTAAAGACTCCCGGACTACAATAGCCACACCGCCACCCCTTCCCTGGGCTCTCGGCTGGTGTAGCACCTGAAATCCGGCTGGGCACATCTCGACGAGGGGGACTCCTCCCTCAGGGCCCAGCCATGTTTCAGTAATACATGCCAGGTCTGCGCCCTCATCAGTTATCAAGTCCCGGATGAGGGGGGCCTTATGAACAACAGACCTGGCATTTAGCGACAGCAGCCTGAGACCAGGGTCCTGAACACCCGCGCCATCTGACCTTGGAGTGGGACTCCTAGGGCCGGAAGGAGGGATCTCTATAACGCAGCGAGCCCTCCTTCCCCGATGATGGCCTGCCCTAAAGTCCCCGCCATATCTGCCTCTCCCTGTCATGACCGCAATGCTCTGACCCTCACCCGTGGTTGTGGTCCCCCCAACCACCCCGATGACCCCCGCATACCCCGGCAGGTCCTCCGAATCAGTCATACCCAAACTCTCACTCAAACAGTCCTCACAAATAATTAAAACACAAAGTTACAACAGTAATAGTAATAAAAGTGAGATCATTCATATCAACCCAAGCAGTCCCATGCACTCAACATACCGTATTAAAATTTAAAGTTTAAAAATTGCACGGGCTCATAAACACAATGTTCAGTTTAAGGTAGTCCAAAGGTGTCTTCTGCCCTCTCCTCAGGGGGGGCCTACCTTGAGGGGGGGCTCTTCTGAAAAGTTCAGTATAGTCCAGGGGGGGGAGGGGCTGGGGGGTAAAGTGAGTTCGGGAGTCAGCTGCAATGATATGAACCGGGGAGTTAACCATAGTAGCAAGAAGTCTGGTAAGTGTGTTCATTTCAACAGCTTCTTTTGATGACATTTCCAGGATCAAAGGAGTCCAAAGAGTCCAAAGAGGGAGGAAGGGAAGCCTATCTCTGGTAGAAGGGGAAGGGGGGGGCGCTCCATTCAATAATCGGGCCCAACGTTCTTAGGGCCCAGCGCATCAAAAACAAGTCCAAGATGGTCAATTTCATTAGCTAACAATGTTGGCGTCTATGGAGGCTGGCAGCTCGGAAAATTAAAGTTTGCCGGTCCGCTGCCAGCTGTGAATCACAGGACACTCCGCCTTCCCTCAACTCTGTCCCAGGGGCCAATTTCCCCCTCACCAACTCTCTCTTAGTTCTCCTTTAATCTCCACGGTCTCCACCAGTTCCTTCTGTTCAAGCCGCGATGTTAGGCGGCATTAGATAGTAACCACGGCCGGTAATGTCGGTGGCCAGCAACAGGCAGCGTCCCTGACGTTTCCCAACTCCCCTCTCTCACCAGCTCTCTCGTTGTTTGTTGTTTAAGTCAGTTCCAATCTCCACCGTCTGCTACGCTCGTTCGTTCGAGCCGCGATGTTAGGCGGCTCAGATGGAAAGAGACACACGTTTCCACAGCCAGCAAGCCAACAGACAACGAGGGCCGCGGCAGCCAACAATAGGGAAGATCAAAGTTCCCCAGGCAGCTTGGCCATGAAGTCCCAAAACAGCTAAGCTGAGCCGCGGCGTTTTTCAAGCCGGCGACGGCAGGCTAGCGGCTCAGCGGAGGTTGTAGTCGCGGCGGCCAGGCAGCAGACACGAAGGGGGAGGTCAGGCTTCTCAAACCAGCTGGGCCGCGGTGTTGGGCGGCGTCAGCGGCTTCAACTGTGCCGGCGTCTTTCGGAGCTGGCAGCTCGGAGGAGTAGAAATTTGCCGGTCCACTGCCAGCTCCCGGACCGCAAGAAGTTCACACCACCCCCAGCCTCCCTCGGCTCAGCTCCAGAGCACAAATTCCTCCTCTCCACGAGATTTTCTTTCAGTACAAAGCCAGAGCGGCGAACTCAGCAGCCATGTTCCTTGCCCATGCGCAGCAAGTTTTATGAAGCAAGGAATATGAAGTATGTGACGTGTACAGTATATACTACTGCTATGATCTAAATATATGGATAGTTTTGTAACTAATGTTGGCTGTGGAATAACCAAGAAGCAATGGAGGAGACAGACTAGAACTGCAACTAGTAATGAACAGGAGAAATTGAAAGTGGAGAAGACATAATAATATAATAATAATACAATTCATTTCAGGCTTAGTTGCTGTATAATAACCAATGTCTGTGGACCATCTTTAAAGGCAGATACATTTTAGAATGGAAAAAATGATACAAAATGAAAACATTAAAGAAATTACTCGTTTCTTTTACTGCATGGATGAAATAAAATCTTCAATAAACCTGATGTGATTTTCTTATATCATCTGTTATTTAATATCAAGCTGTGTTACCCTCAGGGAAAGTATTAGGCACAAGTTGGCAGAATCACCACATTGAACTATGTATTTTTGGTACTGTGGAAATGCTTCTACTGGAAGACAAGTTATAAATATTCTAAGGAAAAAAATAGCAAGTCAGTCTTTCTACGTTAATGCTGGATGTTTTGAATGACGGTTAGAATATTTCAGTCTTTCAGCTGTTGCCTGATTTGAAAGCACCGGCTGTTCAGTTTAATAAAGTAGGATGAACAATAATCTTTTATGCAAGCTGAAGAAATAAGAATCCAGGATTAGAAATTGAAAATTCATCCCAAACAAAAAATTACATTTTAAAAAAATAATTTTATATTGCTTTTAAAATAATAAAAAAGTAGAAAAAACACAAAAAGAATACATAATTTAAAATATGTGCTTAAAAATGTGTGAAAAACATAACAGAAAATATATATACAGTAAACAGTGTGTGTGTGTGTTGTATATAGATATAATTATATTTTACTATTTTTGTGAAACTGTTCAGCATATTCTTTGATTGAATTGTTCTGAATTTTTTAAAAAAAATCAATGAAGCCTCTTGCTGACTTGTTTTGCTATCATTTTTCTTTTCAAATATTTTTTAGGCACATCTCACAAAGATGAAATGTTATTTGTTTGTCTCCTACAAGAGAGACATAGAATATGCAACCATTATTTTATGTAGGTTTCTGCTAGTGGTTGTTCTCTTTATCTAGAACAGCATCCTTCTTTGAGGGAGGAAGATGGTTCAGAAATGTGAAAATAAATAAAATAAAAACAGGACGTAGAACTGTAGTTTCTCTAGATCTTTTTGAGTCCAGTAGTGCCATGCACCGTGGACAATTGGAAAGGCTGATGGGAGTTTAACAAAATTTCAAGGGCTACATGATAATTTAGCTCTGATTTATTGTTATGATGAGCACTACAATCAATGTCTAGCTTAATGGAGAATGGGAGAAGAATACTTATGAACTAAAATATTGCAGCAAATATTAAATTTCCCCAAAATAGTAAATTTTATTAAAAAGCATATATAATTTACCAAAATAGCTATGGGAAGTTTTAATAGCTCAATGTGTTTTTTATTTGTTTATATCTTTCTTTTCAATGCTGGTGTAATAGATATTCATAAATGAGAAATGTTTTTTATTGAGCCCTGATTTTTTTGTTAGCATGTATTGATGAGAAAATGCAAATAGTCTGATTTCTGATTTCTTGTTGAAATATTCCTGCTATTATTCAAGGGAGTCGAGTCATAAAATGCATGATATTTGAAGGTCAGATACTTCTATTTTCTAAGCTATTATTTCTTTTCTAATGTATTATTTTTATTCTAATGGCTATTAATAAAGTTGGCAATTAAAGGTCAAGTGTTGCTTCCTTATTTATTGTTATATACTTTCATGCTGGTTCGATCCTTCCAGCTCTTAATAGTTTACAGATAAAAGCTGAATATGATAAATAAAATGATATTAGAAAATGCAACAATATTATTGATGCAATAGCAAAAGAGGCTATAGGGAGATTTGGAGAAGGGGTCCGTTTAAGGGAGAAACAATACAGGTCAAATGTGAAAGCTGTAAAAAAGAAATATTTCAAAGACTCTGTCTTAATAAGTCACTCACTTTACAATGTTCAAGACTATTGGTTATTTTTAATTTCAGACTAGCATTAAAGATGTCTTTCTGAAATATGTATGGTTTCATGTCCTAGATTTGTTCCCTATGTGAGGCTTGACACCTTACCATCAGAAAGTTGTGTCATAAATCTATGAGAATTTTTGTCCTCACGATGCAATTCCAGAAGAACTGAAGGGTTACTTTAAAAGCCATTAATATTTTCTCCCTTTCCTCTAAATCAGCTTAACTATATTTTGATATCAGCTTAATTGATCATCAGTTACTTTAATTTTTCAAACTGTATTTTTAAAAATATACTAACATTGGTAAAATAAACACATTTCTAACATTCTGTAAAATACTGTTATACCTAATTTTGATGTGGCATGCTATCAAAACAAAGTGGCAAGCACACATGGACATAGTTGTTAATTTTCTTTAGTATTATGCTTTCTGCTTGTATGGTTGACTGCTGTTTCAGTACTTTCTCAATATTCATATTGCAGAAAATTGTTATTGTTTCTTCAGCTCTGGAAGGAAATTTGCATTAAATTGCTTCCATATGAAAAATACAAAATGTTGTTTACAGTCAGATATATAGAGCAGACTTTCATCTTTGAATCAACTTACTTCTTTGAACCTGTCAGAGTAAAAGAAAATAGAAGAAAAAAACACATTAAAATCTTCTATCAGCATCCCACAATCTAATGGCAAATTGGCTGGGGACTATGTCAGTAGTAACTCTTCTCATCTGGAAGAGATCATGGAAAGAATTCCCTGATCCATTTTTTTTGTGAGTGGATTCCTTGAAGTCCTTGTCATGGTCACTGTCTGAATTTTATTGGCAAGATTTCAGAAGAGATTTGCCTTCTTCCTAGGGATAAGTGATAGCAACAGGCCCAAAGTCTTTCACCTGACTTTGTGCCTCAATCAATATTAGAACTAAGAACTTCTGGTTTTGTAGTCTAATGCCTTAACCACTATACCAAACTGACTCTCTTAAAATTCCATATCTGTTATTTTCATGAAAAATTGTCCTGACTAATTTAATCTACAATATGGATTATTGTGTGAGACAAAATAAGATCAAATGGCAAATAGAATTATCCTTACTATATCATGCTGGTTCTTCAAATGGGAGTCACCCATGTGATGAGGCATGAACCCTTTCAAATACACAAGGAAATGTGCCAATAAAATGGAAATGAAATTTATTGCAATATTATGAAATGTTATGGCTTGGGAAACAGTAGTCTTCTGCTTTATTTTACAAATAAAGTACTCAATGTGTAATTATAACTCCGAGAGCAGCGCTCCTCAGTCTCTCTGCTGGTGTCCTTCAAGAGCATTGAAGTACAGCTGTCATTATTTATAGCCTAATGCACCTTGCTGCTAGTATAAATAGGTGAATATTATGGCTAAAATTGCCCTAAAGAAAGCACCTGTTTGAAAAATAAATCATATCAATAGCATCAAGAGAATCCATAGCAGATTGAATGCTTATCTTTTCTACCTCCATCCTTATAGACATATACAATATGAATCTTATGACTCTTATGAGTTCATATTCCTATGATGCATACTTTGAAAAAAATATGTTTATATGTTCATGTTTTCATTCAAATTACAAAGTGATCTTTAAGACAAGATTATTTTATGTGAACTCTACTACTATATTCATCTTTGGATATTAAACAACATTGATAGCAAATCAGCTTTGATTCATTTCAAATTTTAAATATTCCAGTCCTTTACAATTGTTTCAAAAAGTAGTTCTGTTTCTTCATCATTTTCTATTTCAAAGGGTCATCCTCAGAGGTGGGTTTCACATAATTTTACCACCGGTTCACTGTACACCGAAAGTGTGAGCGCACATGTGAGCACGCCTTCCATACATGCGCACGGCTTAGAAAATGTGGCTAAATAGGATGGCATAGTGCCGGGGTGGGTGGGTGGGTGTGGTCTCACCCCACCCACAGGTTGAACCTGTCCGAATGGGCTGAATATCACCACTGGTCATCCTATGTTTATGAATTAATTTTCTCATTACAGATAACATATTAACAGAGTTGGAAGGGACCTTGTAGGTCATTTAGTCCAACCCGCCCCACCCAAGCAGGAGACCTACACAATTTCTGACAAATGGCAATTCAAACTCTTCTTTAAAGCCTCCAGTGATTAAGCTCCCACAACTTCCGAAGGCAAGCTGTTCCATTGGTTGATTATTCTCATTGTCAGAAAATTTCTCCTTATTTCTAGGTTGAATCTCTCCTTGAGGACTTTGGACCACTGAGCAACAGGACTTTGGATCACTGTGCTTCATTAAGACCAGGGTCAATGCAGCCACTTACCAGGAGATTTTGGAGCACTTCATGCTTCCTTCCGCAGATGAGCTTTATAGGGAGGCTGACTTCATTTTCCAGCTGCCCACACTGCCAAAAGCTGAACCAAAACCTGGTTCAATGACTGTGGGATTACTGTGCTTCATTGGCCAACAAACTCGCCTGACCTGAACCCCATAGAGAATCTATGGGGCATTGCCAAGGGAAAGATGAGAGACAGAGACTGAACAATGCAGAAGAGCTGAAGGCCACTACTGAAGCATCCTGGTCTTCCATAACACCTCAGCAGTGCCATAGGCTGATAGCTTCCATGCCACACCGCATTGAGGCAGTAATTGCTGCAAAAGGGGCCCAAACCAAATACTGAGTACGTATGCATGCTTATACTTTTCAGAGGTCTGATATTGTTCTATGTACAATCCTTGTTTTATTGATTGCATGGAATATTCTAATTTTCTGAGATGGTGGATTTGGGGTTTTCATGAGCTGTACGCCATAATCATCACAATTATGACAAATCACAGCTTGAACTATCTTGCTTTGCCTGTAATGTGTCTTATCTCATATATTAGTTTCACCTTTTAAGTTACTGAAATACTAAAATAAATGAACTTTTGCACGATATTCTAATTTTTCAAGTTTCACCTGTATAATAGCATATATGAAAGGTCTAATATCTACTATTTTAGAGCATATTCTAATCTGCACAACTTTCAAATGCTACAATATTTTACAAATATCCAGCATCTAATCAGAACAGTGGTGGGTTCTGATCCCATTGCAACTGGTACAGTGCGATGGGACCTGGCAGCCATCACATGAATGTGCGTAGCACGTGCATGCATCCTTACCTTCTGCGACGCTTTGCAATGCTCCAGCTGCTCAGTGGAGCATTGTGCAGGTGACGTATGCTGCGCTTGCATGCACAGATAGCCTGTTTCCTTCAAATACAGGTAAGGAACGAGGGTGGGCCCTCCAGAGCACTGTACCAGAATTGTATCCGGTGCTCCCGGCACCAGTATGCCCATACCGGGGCATACCGCCTGCAACCCACCACTGAATCAGAAACTTATAATGCTTGTAATGCTTTTTAGATTAGATTAGTTTATTATTATTAGCTTATTAGGTTAATGTGTATCAACTTAAAATATAAAAAAAGAATTTAACTAAGACATTGGTATGGAGTTTGGAATTGATAAATGTGCAACAATGGCAACCAAAGCAGGCAAGGTCATAGAGGATGATGGAATAGAACCTGAGAATGAAGAAATGATAAAGGCAGTTAACCAGAAGAAGGCTACAAGTACTTGGGAACTTTAGAGGCCTCTGACATAATGGATAATAAAGTCAAGGAATTAACTTCAGCCAAGTGCATTCGACGAATTTGCAAGATATTAAAGTCCAAATTGAGTGGAGGAAACATCATAAAAGCCATAAATACCTCGGCAATACCTGTGATCCAATACTCTGCAGAAATAATTAACTGGACCCAGATGAAGTTGGACAATTTGGACAGAAAAACAATGCATCATGCTTTGCACCCTAAAAATGATGTTGACCGATTATATCTACCAAGAGCAGAGGGTGATTGAGGACTCCTACAAGTAAAACAGACTGTGGAAGAAGAAAAACACAACTTGAATGATTACATCCAGAAAAGTGAAGAACCAATGAATAAGGAAGTAAATAAAGGAGGCCTTTTAAAGACAACTAAGTCAAAAGTTGAATACAAAAAAGAAGTAATTGAGAAGCGAACTGAAAATTGGAAAAAGAAAGCTATGCATAGCCAATACTTGAAAAGTATTGAAGACAAAGCTGACCAAAAGCTAATTTGGAACTGGTTAAGATCAGGAGCACTGAAAAAAGAAACAGAAGGCTTTATTTTGGCAGCTCAAGAATAAGCCTTAGCCACAAACTGCATGAAGGCAAAAATTCAATGTTACCACCAACAGCAAATGTCACCTCTGTAATGAGAAAGATGAGACAGTCAACCACTTGATCAGTGGGTGCAGCAAAATTTCACAAACTGACTACCTACAACGTCATGACCGCATTGCTAAGATCATTCACTGGAAATTGTGCCAAAAGTTTGGTTTTGAGTACAGCAGAAGCCACTGGGAACATCAGGTTCAGTAGGTTTTAGAGAATGAGAAAGTCCAGATCTTGTGGGACTTCAGAATTCAGATTGACAGGCACTTGACCCACAACATACCTGATATAACAATAGTTGAAAAGAAAAAAGTATGGTTCATTGATATTGCAATACCTGGAGATGCACAAATTGAAGATAAACAATAAGAAAAAATCACAAAGTGCCGGGACTTGCAAATTGAAGTTGAACGACTGTGAAAAAAGAAATCGTATGTTGTCCCAATTATAATTGGAGCCCTTGGAGCAATACCTAAAGGGCTACCTCGCTATTTGGAAATTTTAAATTTATCAGACTTGAACATTCTGATTCTACAAAAAACCACCCTACTTGGAACAGCTTAATTTTATTTTATTTTATTAAACTTGTATGCTGCCCTATTCCCCGAGAAGACTCAGGGCGGCTAACAAACCAAATAGGGAAAGGGGAAGTACAAAAAACAAAGAAGACAAAACAAGTACAAAGAAACAAATTAAAAACTTCTCAACAGCCACAACCATTCGAGTGGGGCTGGGAACTCATCAGCCCCAGGCCGGTGGAACAGCCAGGTTTTAACGGATTTGCGGAAAGCCTGAAGGGTGGTGAGGGTCCGAATCTCCACGGGGAGATCGTTCCAAAGGGCCAGAGCAGCCACAGAGAAGGCCCTCCCCCAGGGGGTCGATAGTCGACACTGGCTAGTTGATGGAATCCGGAGGAAGTCTAATCTGTGGGATCTAATTGGTCGTAGGGAGGTAATTGGCAGAAGGTCTCTCAAGTACCCAGATCTGATACCATGTAGGGCTTTAAAAGTAATGACTAGCACCTTGAAACGCGTCCAGAGTCCAATAGGCAGCCAGTGCAGCTCGCGGAGGATAGGTGTAACGTGGGTGTACCGAGGTGCACCATAATCGCTCACGCGGCTGCATTCTGGACAAGCTGAAGTCTCCGAATGCTCTTCAAGGGCTGCCCCATGTAGAGCGCATTACAGTAGTCCAATCTTGAGGTCACAAGGGCTTGAGTGACTGTTCTGAGTGCCTCCCGGTTCAGGTAGGGACGCAATTGGTGCACCAGGCAAACCTGGGCAAATGTCCCCCTGATCACAGCTGACAAATGATGTTCTAAAGTCAGCTGTGGATCCAGGAGGATTACCAAATTGCGAACCCTGTCTGAGGGGCGTATAATTTCACGACCCAGCCTGAGAGTTGGAATACAAGGCCAATTATTGAGAGGGAAAAACACAAGCCACTCGGTCTTGTCGGGATTGAGTACAAGCTTGTTCACACCCATCCAGACCCTAACATCCTCCAGGCACTAACACATCGCGTCAACTGCTTCACTGAGTTGGCACGGGGCGGACAGATACAGCTGTGTATTGTCCGCATATTGGTGGTATTTTATCCCGTGCCGCCGAATGATCTCGCCCAGTGGCTTCATGTAGATGTTAAACAGGAGGGGGGACAGGACCGAACCCTGCGGCCCCCATACTTAAGGGGCCTAGGGTTCGACCTCTGTCCTCCAACCAACACCGACTGGCAACCTGTCCGAGAGGTAGGAGGAGAACCACCAAAGAACGGTGCCTCCCATTCCCACCTCCCACAACCGCCGCAGAAGGATACCATGGTCGATGGTATCGAAGGGCGCTGAGAGGTCAAGGAGCACTAGGACAGAGGAATGGCTCCTGTCCCTGGCTCTCCAGAGATCATCGATCAGCACGACCAAAGCGGTTTCTGTGCTGTAGCCAGGCCTGAATCCAGACTGAAAGGAATCTAGATAATCGGTTTCATCCAAGGACCACCGGAGCTGAGAGGCCACCACTTTCTCAACAACCTTCCCAACAAAGGGGAGGTTGGAGACTGGATGGTAGTTACTTAAAATGGCTGGATCCAAAGATGGCTTCTTCAGGAGGGGTCTCACCACCGCCACCTTTAAGAGGGGCAGAAAGGTCCCCTCCCAAAGAGAGGTGGTAACTATCGCCTGGATCCACCCCCGTGTCACCTCCCTGCTGTTAGCACGGGTCCATCCCACAAGTGGAGGCACTCACTGTTCCCATGGCCTTGTCCACTTCCTCAGGTGTGACAAGTTGAAAATCAATCCATAAATTCCGCTCAAGACCCTCCCCCGGTACCTCGGCTGGCTCTGAACAATTGGAGTCCAGGTCTGTCCGAAGCCGAGCAACTTTATCCGCGAGAAATTGGACAAATTCCTCAGCTCTACCTTGTAAAGGGTTGCCCGCATCCCTCCCTTTGAAGAGGGAGTGGGTTATCCTGAACAAGGTGGCTGGGCGCGACTCAGTGGAAGCAATCAGGGTGGCATAGTATGTATTTTTTGTTGTCCGAATTGCCAGGAGGTAAGTTCTGATGCAGGTTTTCAACAGTGCTTGGTCTGACTCAGACTTACTGGTCCTCCAGCGGCGCTCTAGGCGTCTCTTTTGGCGTTTCATCTCCCGGAGTTCCTCAGTGAACCAAGGAGCCCTCCTGGATCCGCTACCTTGGAGTGGCCGTAAAGGCGTAATCCGGTTAAGAGCCTCCGACGCCACTGAGTTCCAAGCAGAGACCAAGGCCTCCACCGGACTGTGGCCGAGAATATCAGGTATAACACCAAGCGCCATCTGAAAGCCCGGGGGGTCCATAAGGTGCCTGGGGTGGAACCACCTAATCGGTTCCTCCTCCCTACAGTGGGGGATTGGTCTCCGAAAGCCTCAGCAGGAAGTGGTCCGACCATGACAGCGGCAAGATCTCAATGCCCCTCAAACCAAGATCACAACTTCACTGCTCCGAGAGAAATACGAGGTCGAGAGTGTGACCCGCTGAGTGAGTTGGGCCCTGAATTACTTGGGTCAAGTCCATGGCTGTCATGGAAGCCATGAACTCCTGCGCTCCATCAGAGTGCTTGCCCGGCAAAGGCAAATTGAAATCCCCCAGCACCATAAGCCTGGGGAACTCAGCTGCCAGCTCGGCTACTGAGTTGAGGAGCGAGGGGAGAGCTGTTGCAACTCTTTTGGGAGGCAGGTACGTTAACAACAAGCCCACTTGACCCTCAAGGTCCACCTTCACCAGTAAGGACTCACACCCAGCAAGCTCCGGAGCAGGGATCCTACGAGGAACTAGAGACCTTCGGATAACAATGGCCACTCCCCCACCCCTTCCCTGGGTCGCTTATATCCTCCAACGTTACCTTAACAGTTCCTAGGTCCTTGGTTAGAACTTGAGCTGTTGAGCTACCAACCAGCCCCAAAGACTGTTAATCTGGATTAACCACATAATAATAATAGATTATTATGAAACGAAGATACAAAAATCCACTGACAACCCAAACTGCTGACTTTGCAATAACAAAGTCGAAACCATTTCACATTTAATATGTGAATGCAGCAAAATTGCACAAACTGATTACAAAGCTAGACATGACTGACTTGCCAAATTAATCCACTGGTCATTATGTAAAAAAATATGATTTACCTATATCTAGAAAGTCATGGGAACATAAAGTGGAAAAAGTTATCGAAAATGAGAAAGTGAATCTTGTGGGACTTTCGAATACAAACGGATCGTCATTTGGAACACAACATGCTAGATATCATGGTTGTAGAGGGCCGAAGTGTACAGTTTATTGATATCGAGATGCCAGAGTCAAAGAAAAAGAACTAGGAAAAATAATGAAATATCGTGACCTGGCCATCGAAACTACGTGGCTATGGATAAAGCATGTAACAGTGATAGCCATTGTCATCGGGGCACTTGGCACCAGGTCCAAGAATTTTACATCAACAAATTGCAGCTTCCTGCCATAACACCAGCGGAACTGCAAAAAACTGTGCTACTTGGAACATCTTATATTTTAAGAAGGTATTTGGTTGATACCTAGGACGTTGGCAGGAAACCGTATCAACCATTAGCACCAGTCATTGGTATTTGTAATGCATTTTTGAATGTTCAGTTGGCTGAGTTTCATGTTTAATGAATAAAGATATAATAATAGATTGATTTATTGCAAACAAGAAATAAATTCTGTATTATAGAAAATCTGCAATTGTTTGTTGCATCACAAGCAAGAAATTCTATATAATTTCAGACAAATGGTTGCGAATGTTTTTATAAACCTCCATTTTTGCAGCGCACAAAACTTCTGGAAGCAAGTCATTCCATTGATTAATTGTACTAGTTGTCAAGAAATTTTTCCTTACTTCTAGGTTAGTTCTCTAACCTTTAACTTGATTATTTTCCATCCATTGCTTTTTCTTCTAACTTCAGATGCTTTGGAGGGTAGATCGATCCCCTTTTCTCTGTGGCAGCCCCTCAAATATTGGACCACTGCTATCATGTCACCCTCTAGTCCTTCTTTTCATTTCATTTAATTTCATTTCTATTAAATAACTTATAGATTGATTTAGCATCTTGTTTGCTTTTCTGGAATTTTAGAAGGCATTATTTTTTGGTTTTGTTTAATTGACATCAGTGAATTTTAATACAATTTATTTTATTTATTTATCTATCTATCTATTTAGATACTGCCCATCTCACTCTTCAGCAATTTGAAGAACCACTTGTTATACACAAGGATCCTTCACACAGATAGCAAAATATATTTTAGTATTCTAAACTCCTTTGTGGAAAATACATTGGTTTGCAGAAGTACAGATGTTGATCATTCCTAATGTTAAACATGTGCAAATTGTTTGAAGGAAGGCAGTTTAAACTTATACCATCATTTGTCATTCCCTAACTATTTAACTGGTAGAATATATCCTGCGCCTGCAGTAAAACTGGAAGAAAAAATTCTTTAATCCAAAATCTGAAACTTTAAAACCCCTTTACTCTGAAAAAGAAAATCCTATACAAAGACATTTCTGAAATCAATATTGTTTGGTCTGCTTTTATTCAATAGTGTACATTAATATATAATAAGCCTCATAAAACTTCAATGCAGCTTAGAAGCCCAGTGCTTCACAGAAAGGACTTTTTAAAAGAATTTAGAATTAGAATGCAGATCCTGTTTCCCCATTATTATAAAGAAAAGAGAACTGAGAACTAATTAAATATTAGATAGCATTTGAGAATAAATAGGAACACTAGAAATCTATTTAATTGTAATAGTGAATGGAAACTAATAGAAATCTTTAAACAAAAAAGAAAAAAAAGGGTGGCTGTAGAGAAATAATCCACAAATACCTTCCATCAATATATCAAAAGTTTTCATTTATGATATCCATAAAAATAATTACTGAGAACATTCTTCTTTCCATATAATTTTAATAAAGATTTTAATATTGGTAAAAAATACAATGAAAAAATATAAATAAAAAATTTAAAAACATGAAAAATACGTTAAAAGTACAAATAAAGGTACACACACACACACACACACACACACACACACACACACACACACACACACACACCCTGTTTCTCCGAAAATAAGACCGCCCCAGATAATAAGCCCAATTGGGCTTTTGAGCGTATGTGCTAATATAAGCCCTCCCCAAAAAATAAGCCCTCCCTGAAAATATTGCAACACACCAGCAGCCCGCCACCTACTGCACCTCAAAAATAATAAGACCTCCCCAAAAATAAGGCCAAGTGCTTATTTCAGGGGTCAAAAGAAAATAAGATCCTGTCTTATTTTCAGGGAAACATGGTATATATAAAGAAATGATTTTACAGCAGTTGTATAAAAGTTAATAAGAGGTTCTAAACTTTTATGAAATATCCCTGTTCAAATAGGTCAGTTTTGTGTGAAAGTACTTACTGGTTTATCTCTAATCAAACAAATCAATTTTGATATCAGATAACGTTCATATTGAGCAATAAGGACTTATTTTCTAAAGAAAAAAATGAATTAATATGTTTTTTCAGACTGATACTGACAATCAAAAATCCATTTATTGCCCTGATCAGATGTTTCTTTTTATTAGGCTCCTTAGAAATAAACAAATCAGCTAAGTTTACAAAATTTCTTTAGGTATTTTACTTTTTAAAAAGCCACCAACACTGAAAATTCAATACCTTACTAAGAAGTCATCCAAATACAAAGTTAGCAGGAATTGAGAAAATGTGCAAATATTGTAAATTTTTACTACTTTAAACAGATTCAGAGAAATAAATGATAATTAAACTCAAAGGAATATTGTGATTTATGTTTATATTTGTACACAAAAAGCATGTTTCCATGTAAGTATAATATAAAATATAAAGAAATATATTTATTAAAGTTTATATTCATTCAAAAATTATTCAAATTATTCAGATTTTGTGAAAGCCTAAGCAGAGCACTTTTTCGTTATTCATTAAAGCAGCTGGGTTTATTAAGCTTCCTCAAGAAACTGTAAAAAAAAATCCAGATTTTAAAATACTTTTTGTGGAAAGCTATCTGTGAGGTAACCAAGAGCTAGCACCCACTTGATAACATACAATCAATATAATAATCTTTGAGAATTGTATTAACTTTAATGAGACAACATCAAAATAGTCACAACTATTTCAGGCTGCTATTATGAGTAGCAGGATCGTGCTGTTCTTGCATGTACAATAGTTTTAAAAACTTTGAATAAGTTTCAAAGCACATCCAGCCTTATGGAAATATTTGGGTTTTGATTGTTCAATTGTTGCAATTTTATCTCCCAAAAGTACTTTAGGAGTGGGAGTGCATAATCATACATATTCATCTGCCACATCTTAAAGTAATTATATCTTTTGCTGGGGTCACTCAGCAGCTGCAGATTGCACACTATGAAGTTAATTTCTAGCATACTTTTATTCCCAACAGTCTTCTAAATAAAATCATAACAATACAACTATTTTCACTTATGCTCCCTAAATAAATTTGCTTGTTTAGGCCACATTAAAAAATAGCAGCAATTTCATATGAATGCAACTATAGGTATGGGAGTTTGACAGTGTATTACTGAAAGGAAAAACTGCATTACTGAAAGAAGAACTATTAGATGGTTGCATTTGTAGACCTAAACAATGATATGTCTACCAGGTCAGGAGGGGAAGATGTGTTGGTAGAACAGTAAAGAATTTCAAGTGACAGAATACAGAAAGTAAGCTTTCCCTCAGGTTGTCCCAACCTTATGATAGCCTAGAGGTGAGGCAGGTTCCCAATTTTTCTGGCCTTCCAAAACAACATCAAAACCTGGGTCTGCCAATTGGCAAGGATGATAATGCAATCCTGGGGTATGGTTGGGGGATGGAGCACAGCTCCTTTGCCCGTTTTAATTTTTTAACATCTTCATTTTGATCTTGTTC
This sequence comes from Thamnophis sirtalis, assembly GCF_051295495.1. Lineage (NCBI taxonomy): Eukaryota > Metazoa > Chordata > Lepidosauria > Squamata > Natricidae > Thamnophis > Thamnophis sirtalis. Next base: position 46,897,609 of record NW_028261384.1, read on the forward strand.
CTCATTCTGTTTTTATCTTTGTTTTTTAACTATGCCTTTTACACCGCTGCCTGTTTTTATTGTAAGCCATACACATATAAGTGAGATGAGCAGTGCAGAAATTTGAATGAATGAATGAATGAATGAACAAACGAATGAATGAACAACTTATGTGAACAAACTTAACGATAATTGTGGCTGCAAATTGTGACTGATGTGAGACTCTGCTACAGTTAGACAATCCCAAGTGCCTAATTAAAGTCCATTAATAGATGTACTTTTTTCTAAGTTGTGGGAGCTTCATCACAGAAGGCTTTCAAGAAGAGATTGGACTGCCATCTGTCAGAAATGGTGTAGGGTGTCCTGCTTGGGAAGGTTGGGGTTGGACTAGATGACCTACAAGGTCCCTTCCAACTCTGTTAATCTGTTAGGTCTGTTAAAGTGCCATTCACTAAATTTTAGCAACAAAAAGTGAAATTTTAAAGCACATTTTTTTAGCCTTTTATTTGTCTATTTACTTCAAAGCGTGAAAATAAACAATTAATTGTTTAGAAGGATTAACATATTTATTGCCAATCCAATTCACTCTCTCACAGCACTAAAATATGGTTGGGGATAGTGTTAAAAATGGTATATTCACACTTGGAGGAGATTTCATCATTTAATAACCATATTCCCCAACATCTCTGCAAGAACAATTCTATTTTCAAAAATAATTATGTGCCCTTCCCCACCAATTGCCTGTTATTGGTTTATGATTAATCACAGTTCAGGACACTAGACAGTGAATCAGATCATTATTCCATCTGAATCATCTGTGGGCAATATCATACAGCATAAAAGCATAGCCCTCCTTCTTCTGCCTTTTCTTTGAATGGATGATGTCACACAGCACAAAACTAAAGACCTATTATCACAAAAGCCATCTGTCGCATAAACATTATTTTATTCCTAAAAGCAAGAATTTCAAGGTCAGAAGTGTTTTGGGAGCATTATGCTATATAAGGTGTTTCCAGTAATAAACTTCCTGCCAGCTTTGTCCTCCCCATGCCTTTCCAAAAGAGTTTCAAAGCATGAAAACACAAAAAATGAAGCATGGAGCATTCTCATCTGGGAATTTAGTGTGTGTGTGTGTGTGTGCATGTGTGTGTGTGTGTGTGTGTGTGTGTGTGTGTGTGTATTGTATTTGAGCTGATAAATAAATAAAGGGAGATTAGTATAGATCTATTTCTATTTATCAGCTCAAATACAACACAAATGTAACAAAGGCAACAATAAAAATATTGGCTTTCTGTCTGGATGGTCTCTTGTGAGGAGACGATAGATAGAGAAAGGAAGCAGTATGCCTCCTCCCATATTTGGGCATACCAGGGGTTGTGACACTAAATACATACATACATACATACGTATATATAAGGGTATATATATATACACAGTAAGGGTATGGCTAGCTGATGAGAGCTAAATAGCTTGAAATAGATCTATATTAGTCTCCCTTTATTTATTTATCAGCACAAATACAACACAAATGTAACAAAGGCAACAATAAAAATATTGGGCTTTCTGTCTGGATGGTCTCTTGTAATGAGCCGATGAACAGAGAATGGAAGCAATTAGCTTCCTCCCATAATTGGGGCATACCAGGGGTTGTGACACTGTGTGTGTGTGTGTGTGTGTGTGTGTGTGTGTGTGTGTGTGTGTGTGTGTAATACTATACTATTAACCGTGGTTAAAAAAAACATCTCAGAATACCCTCAGATTTAATGAACTTCAATGCTGAAAGAGCAAAATAGTTTCCAATATAGCAGTCTCCAATATAGCACAGGCTGTAGCTTCAGAACCATGGAGAGCAACTAGAACCAAACTAACCATCCATAGCAAGTGACATTTTTTACTCCATATGCTACTAGTAATTGTTTTAAAAAGGATGACACATGTTTTGCAATTGCTACTTTTTTCTGAAGTTGAAAATCTTTTGGTAATGAACGTTAGTTTGGACAAGTCATTCCAGGAGCTTATGTTCGTGACAGAAGCTTGAGTAGAAGGCAGCAACTTGAGACCCAAGAATTAGGCATGGAATTCAAATCAGAAGGTTCCAGCTTAAAGAAAGGAATTTTCCAACCTATTCCTTTTTTAATGTTACAGATTTTTCAATTGGCTTAGCTATCTGCATCTACAATTTTCTTTTTAAAACAACAGCTTTTAATATTTCCTAAAAGGAAAAGGAAGAAAGGAAATGAGCCTCTGGAAACCAACAAGGAATGTTTCAAAGTGCCCTTACTGAGAGTAAATGAAGCACTAAAAATGTAATTTTTCTATGGTAAGATGATAGCAGAAGGCTCATGCCAAAGACGTGTAGCTCTAATAAATCTACTTATAGATCAGAGGCTTCAGTATTTGGCAAGATATTACTTTTTTCAGGTAATATATTTTATTATAATTACAGATAAGTTTAGTATATTGGTTCAGCCAAAGTAGAAATAAGAACTACCATGTTTCCCCAAAAATAAGACAGGGTCTGTCTTAACCCCATAATAAGGGCTTGGCATCATTATCAAGGGAGCGGGCTTATTATTTTCTGGCAGGTGGGGTGAGCGAGAAGCGAGACGCATATCTGGCCTTTCCAGCTCCATCACGTTCCTCAACATTGTGTCCAGGCAAACATGTTGTGAAAAAGGCCTTCTTGCAAGTTCAAACTTCATGAACTGTCAAGAAGGTTTTCTTACAATGTTTTCCCTGCCCATACCGGCTGAGAGACACAACAGAGCTGTCAGTGTCTGGTAAGATGCACGTCTTGTACTGGGGTGCAATTTGGGGGGTTGGCAGGTGGGGTGGGGGATGGAGACAGGCGGGCCATGAAATGCACATCTTACCAGAAACTGGCAGCTTTGTTGTGTCTCTTGGCCAGTCTGTTCAGGGAAACACTCTTTTTACTGTGGCTTCTCTTTCTTCCATGGCCACTCTTTTTGCGCAGCCATCACCATTACCATTAGGTACAGTAATAGCGTGTGGGGTGCATGGGGCATGTCCCTCCCTTCCACCCTAGAGGAAATGGCTAGGACCAGCTGTGTATGAATTTTAGTAGTTTTGGAGGGGCTAATTTGGGGGGGGGTTATTTTATGCCATGTCCTGAAATGCCCAATTGGGCTTAGTATCAGGACACGTCATTTTTGGGGGGGAGGGGGGGAAACAGAGTATATAACATTTTAAATTGAATACAAATCACAATAATATACAAATAATGAAGGGGAGTATTGTTTGCTGTCTTTTTATACTCTTTTATCTTCCTTTCAACAAAATCACCTCTATCAAACTGCTCAGCAGAAATATAGTATTTGCTGTAAGATTTAGAGTGTTTATCCTCAAGTTAGTAGCTTCCAAAAAAACCTTGCTAGAACACCTGGATAACACCTGGGGCTTTCATGCATGTCTTCATAGACGTAGCAGTATAGAAATAGGCAGATGTATGTTTTTATCCCCTCATAGGCAACACTTTTTACTAATATACATACAGTGGACTGTATGTATATTCTTATATATATATATTCTTAGCAACTGCCAACATTTTAGATGGAATACTTTCCTAGCATTGAACTTGAACCTTCCGGATCTAAATGAGATAGTCTAATACTAATTTTGATTTGATTTGATTTTATTGATTTTATTGACATTTGTAGGCCGCCCTTTTCCCTGAGGGGACTCAGGGCGGCTCACATAAAATCAGGGAAGGGGAAATGCAAACAGTAACATAGACACATATAATAAAAACAATAAGCAACATACATTCATCATTCGGGAGGGGCACTATCCTTGTCCCCAGGCCTGACGGGCTAGCCAGTTCTTCAAGGCTGTGCGGAAGGCCTGGACGGTGGTGAGGGTGCGAATCTCCACGGGGAGTTCGTTCCAAAGGGTCGGGGCTACTACTGAGAAGGCCCTCCTCCTTGTAGTTGCCAGCCGACACTGGCTGGCCGATGGAATACGGAGGAGGCCTAATCTGTGTGATCTAATTGGTCGCAGGGAGGTGATTGGCAGAAGGCGGTCTCTCAAGTATCCAGATCCACTACCATGCAGGGCTTTATGGGTGACTAATAGCACCTTGAAGCGCATCCGGAAATCGACAGGTAGCCAGCGCAGCTCACGGAGGACAGGTGTTATGTGGGTGAACCGCGGTGCACCCACAATCACTCGCGCGGCCGCGTTCTGTACCAGCTGAAGACGCCGGATGCTCTTCAAGGGCAGCCCCATGTAGAGCACATTGCAGTATTCCAGCCTAGAGGTCACAAGGGCCCGAGTGACTGTTGTGAGTGCCTCCCGATTCAGGTAGGGTCGCAACTGGCGCACCAGGCGAACCTGGGCGAATGCCCCCCTAGCCACAGCCGTCAGGTGGTGGTCAAACGATAGCTGTGGATCCAGGAGGACTCCCAAGTTGCGAACCCTCTCTGAGGGGTATATAATTTGACCCCCCAGCCTGAGAGATGGAATATTGTTGGAATCTTTGGGAGGGAAACACAACAGCCACTCGGTCTTTTCTGGGTTGAGCACAAGCTTGTTAACCCTCATCCAGTCCATAACAGCCTCCAGGCCTCGGTTCATCACGTCTGCCGCTTCATTGAGTTGGCACGGGGCGGACAGATACAGTTGAGTATCGTCCGCATATTGATGGTATCTGATCCCGTGCCTGCGGATGATCTCTCCCAGCGGTTTCATGTAGATGTTAAATAGTAGGGGGGATAAGACCGAGCCCTGAGGCACCCCATATGTTAGGGGCCTAGGGGACGATCTCTGCCCCCCCACTAACACCGACTGCGACCTGTCCGAGAGGTAGGAAGAGAACCACCGCAGCACGGTGCCTCCCACTCCCACCTCCCGCAGTCGTCGCAGAAGGATACCATGGTCGATGGTATCGAAAGCCGCTGAGAGGTCAAGGAGAACCAGGATGGAGGAAAATCCTCCATCTCTGGCTCTCCAGAGATCATCGGTCAATGCGACCAAAGCGGTTTCTGTGCTGTAACTGGGTCTGAAGCCAGTCTTATTGAAGCCAGTCTCTAATTACAGTCTTATCTCCCAAACCTGCAACTCTAGCTAAACAATCCCATTTTGTACATTTAATTCTACTAAGCTAAAATAAAGCCATTATTATTCTTATGAAACTTGGCCCAGGAATTATCTTTTACTGTAATGTTACTATAAAAAAGATATATATTTTGCTTCTCAAAACCTCAAAACATGGAGAAATAAAAATCAATTTCTTTCAGGATTGACAATTTTAGAAGTAAAATAGATGGTTTGAGAATCTGCAGGGTTTAAGGCATTTTTTTTATTTCGTTAAATTCTTCAAAACTGAAAAGTTTTTGAACCATATTTTCCAAGGATATCCACGTGCCTTAAAAATTATATGTTTTCTACTCCTCTCCTGTGCATTCAAATCATCAACAGAAAATATAAAACAAGTCTAAGGAGAGAAGTATAATTTAAAGCTCTGCAAGGTTTAAGGAACTGTTTTTGCTCTTTAACTTTCCTTCAAAATATCAAACAAAAATTCATTTCTTATCCTGCCATGTTTTCTCTCCTATGAAAAATATACACTTTTAAAACTATAAATGTGATCACATTTATGACATTTATCACACATTGTGTGACTGTCCTCAGTTTTTTCCCCTCTACCTCTGTCATTTCATGAAGATCTGTACCAGAATAGTACCTCTATTTCATGTCAAGATTTATAGAATATCTTTCAATGGCATTTCAGAGAAATACCTAATGGGAGGAAAAAATACTTTGCATGGCCCCATGGAAACCATATACCTTTAAACAAAGATGAAACAATGATTGTAAATAATGCAAGCTTAATTATAGAGATAAACAGTTAAAATAACCAAACTTGGAGAATGACAGTTCTCACCTTTTCTAATGAAACAAATTAATATCAGTCTCATGTTACACGGAACTAAAAGAAAAAGGAAAATGTGTCAAGAAAAGAAATGGAGGGAGTTTATATTAATCTTCCCTAACTTTATACACTCCAAATATGCTAAACAAGAGTTTTTAATTATCTGAAAACAGCATCAGTTTTCATGTTATTATTGAATTGGACATACTTTCTATACTTCTGATCACTTGTATTGCCATCTTCTAGACTTGATTGCTATGTTTACTTCAAAAAGAGTGGTAGCGAAAGAATAATATCTTATATAAAATACTGGGGGGATTTGCAAATTATAATTTTATTACATAATTGGCAATTATTCCTCCAACATTTAATCTCTATATATTTTTCAATTTTCTCCTGTGAAGTATTTTCATCCCATGCCTGTCCCCCTGTATTTACAAACATTAAAATTAGATTAAAGGGAAAATCCACATTTAAAGAATTTTTATGTATTCCTAGCTTCCAAAGGAGAAATATATTTTATAATGGCACTACTTCTCTCTTCTTATTTTACCTTAGGAATTTTCTCCAGATTCCTTTTCCCTATGAAAAAAAATTGTAAACAGATTTACTGGAAGAATGCCTATAGACAAATATATATAATTGCAAATACACAAATCTTACAGAAAAGTTAACAAGTACAAAAATTGCACTAGAGCCTATTCTAGATCTGATGTGCAAGGAGACACTTCTAAACTATATTCAACCACACCCTATTCTGGTCTTTTAGACTTTAATTCTTAAAATCTCCACAGGAATGACAAAATGCCAGAGAGTTGGTGAGATATGAAATCCAATACATTTGAAATAGATCTGTCAGAAAAAGGCTGATTTTGACCACATATGTATTTCTGATCTTATGTATAAGATGCTTTCCATCATCAGCAGAGGTTTCCTTTGTTTCTCCTTGTTCACTGAAAATAAAACCTTGTGCAAAATTCAAATGTAGCTTCTTTCATTATTGCTATTTATTATGTGGTTCTTCCCACTTACAGGACTGCACAAAATAGAGCTGGCTATATTTTAGGGAGATAATTATATCATGTCACTTTTGTAGATCTGTCTCAGCAGGATGGTATATTGCACAATAGGCTACAGAGTTATAAGCCCATTTATCATGAAGCCATTCAAAGGGAGTAACACAGAACTGAACTACTGTTTTTCAGGGGAAAAGACAAAACTAAATTAGTAGATGGGAATGATGAATATTACATACAAGATCTTGCCAGCTCATGCTAATAGATGCAAAGTTATACCTGATCATCTAAACCACCTGGGTTCTGCCACAGTTGTGCCTTTGAAATGCCCATTTCCTATCAGGGTGTACTTGGAGATTTCCATAGGTTATAAATGAATTTTGATCAAGGCTAACCCTTTATGTGAATGCAGTTCTCTGACTCATTTTAATCTCCCTGAGACTATTGTCCAAAAGGATAAGAATTGATCTATTTGATGGAGAATCAGTTGTTCTAGTTTTCTATTCCTTTCTGAAATGCATTTTGGATGAAGAAATGCTTTATTTATTCCTAAGATAAATAATTAAATACATTGCAATAAAATGTATGCAAAACAATTCACTTGTGATTCATTAAACAATCATTCCATTTGCAGCCTTAATGCATCTGAATAGTTCTTGAAAAGCTCTGGGCTTCTGAAAACTATAGATACTACTTTAGGAAAGGCTTACTTCTTGGACCTGTAAAAAAATGTTGGAAAATAATGCATATTGCCATGATATACCTTCTTGTTGCTCTTCCATACCTGCTCTACACTCACAGTTTTAAAATATTGCTTAAAATCTGCAACTGCACTGAATGTGCACAAACAACTATCCTTGTTCACGTATTATTTTTATTCCATTTCCACAATGATGTTGTGGAGGTTTGATCATTTTCTAGCAGAAACCAACGAAGTCCTTTATGATAGGTAGCAATGAAGAAGTGCTTACTGGTTTTATAATTGTACCGGGATAAATTACACTCTTGGAAAAAATTATGTTGCATGGTTTTATTAACCATAGCACATTTGGGCAAACAATAGCTGCTAATCATTTACAGAGGTATTACAAATCTAAAAATTAAATTAATGAAACAGCACTATGGAGAATCAAAAAGTTTAGAAATGATGAAAAGCGACATTTAATAATACAGAAAACATCTGAAGAGTTAATTTTAAAAACCTTCCATTATAATATATTGGGCTAGGTAATGAATGATTGTATGAATACTGCACAATAAATTTAAAACATTTGTGCTAAAATAAACTTAATCCTGCAATTAACAAATTGTCTCTGAAAGTTGGACTCTGAAGACTCACATGACTATTAGTGTCTGCTTTCAATTTATTAAAGCAGCCCACCTTTTCTTGGATGTGACTACTCTAAGAGGATCAGCGATAGGTTCTCTTGTACTCTACAATATCATTTAGTTTTCAGTCAGAAATATTACCCAGTGCTAATAATTTGGTCTTTATGTAAAAAATTATGTAATATTGAAAACTGAATAGGGTGTCCTTGAGTTATGACCACTCTTTCAGTTACTATTCAAAGAGATAACTAGTCCACAAAGTTGCAGCTGTTGTAGCCACCCCATGATCATGTGATTGATGCCCAACTCGAAATTGCCTTGCAGTGCAACTTCTAATGTTTTAGAAATGCAAGCTTCTCACAAGCAAAATCAACGGGGAAACGAGAAATCACTCCTGCTCCCACTGCTTTTTTGCCACCTGCACAATGTAGTTCCTACCTGCAGTTCCTGCTGACCTGCTTGCCCAAGACACTCACCTTTTGCAACTTTTAATAATCCATGTCATCCTGGAGTTGAAACACAACAGAACTGCATGATTTCCATTGTGTGGCGTTGCTCTTTAATGGTCTCAATAGCCATTTTAACCAGATCACTGCCTGTAATCACAAGTTAATTTACACAGAGCAAGAATAAGAATAGAAGATTTCAATATATCTGGCCACCATACTTAATGGGTACCAAAAGGAAATATGTGGATTGATTTCCATTATCATTCAAATACAAATGGTTTAACAATGTCAATTAATTAACATTCAAACTTACTTTTGCACTGAATGAGTGATACTTACAACCAATCCATCAAGTAGTGGTCATTACAATGTTCCTCTGGTCATGTGATTGTGATTTCAGATTTTCCCTGCTAGAAACCCACAATCAAAATCAATGGGGAAGCCAGCAGAAAATCAGAAATCATGATCGTATGAGGATCTTACTTAACAATTGATGTGGTCTTCACATACCAACAGCAAGCAGGACTGAAGGACATAGTCACATCATATTGCATTTTATTGCTATGTCAATTAGGGATGGCAATTCCAATACCAATACCAATAAGGTTACCTGGACCACAACTTAGGTATTTGCATCAGATATCATGAACAAAATGTATTTAAACTATTTATGTAATGATGATGTTGCATGCAGTGGAGGTAACCAGTGACAGTTGCTTGAAATGAAATGAGTCAACTTTGTTGATTCAGTAGACTGAAACACAGCCATAGTTTTTAGATTTTACCAGTCATTCTTGCCTTTTGAGGGGAGATTAATGAACAATTGTATTCACAATAGAAAAGTCAAAATGACTAGATAAAGAATGGAACATTGCAATTCAACCCCTCACTCACCTTCTAAATATGTAGGTGAGGCTTTCATCTTGCCATTTTACTAATTTGAGTTCCTTTCCTGCAAATGTTGCTGAGCCCAACATCATTTGGGCCATAAAGTGGTTACTACATGATGATCTATTTGAGATCAAACTAAATCAATAGGACAACATCAGTGAAATCAGGGAAATTGTGGAGAGACTCATGCAGAAAAATATATATCTCCCTCAGGACTATCATCACAAAGAGTTGGAAGTAGCCTTATTACAAGAAGAAGATTAAGAAAAAAGATGTTGCTCTCTCAGACAATTTTAGTTCTCTAAGAATAGTTAATATGCAGAGTGGATAGTAAAATAATTTTTAACGTCTTAAGGATTCCAATTATTCTTTCTTTCTTTCTATATAAGCAACAAATGAAAATAAATTTTAGATTTGTACTTTTTCACTTTGTCCAATTATTTTGTTTTAATTCTTTATTCTGCAATTTAATATCTCAAAGCTAAGAAAAGAATAAATACTATTTTACTATTATTTAATTACATAACAGCATGCTAGTTTTAACAACCCCACACTCCAATGTAATGGTCTTTATATTCTGCTTAGAGTTAACTAATAATTTATTTAAACAGTAATTCTGCTAAATACAGTGATAAGTGTAGTTAATGCAGTATGACTATACAAATATATTATGTTACAGTGACAGAGATAATTCTCCAGAGGGAATATATTGTTTTATTACTTGGTTCTTCTTGAATTAGTAACTCAGCATGTTCCTTTCAGTTGAAGAAGCAAATATGCACTGGAGATAGCTTTACAAATCATACAGAATGGGGTTTTGATATAAACTCCAGCTCCAGATTCATCTTTTGTAACTGAATGTAAACATATATTTTAGAATGTTCTGATATATGGAACAGTGTTTTGATGAAAAATTACAGCAAGCTGCTTAGGAAACATGCTAATTTTAAAATATAAACTGTTTCACTTTCCTTTTATTACCTAAAGTACACTTTCAAGTAAATTGCTATGCACTGTTTTCAAAACTTGCTTTAGAGGAATACATAATTAATGGCTTAATATAGTTAGAAATATTTAGCCTTATGTGCACTCCTCATTGCCCTTCTTTTAAAGATGTTGTGTCTGGTTAGAAAACATTATGCATGATGATGAGAACATAGAAATAAAAATGTACTGGAGAACATAAATATGCAGTTTTTTCTATCTTAAGAAGGCATTCGTTCTTTCTCAAAAATTGGGAATGAACAAATCAAAACACAGATGCATGTTTTGTGCGCACAGCTAAAACAACACCTTTAAGAGGGCATTAACATTTCCTCACTTTCTTTAGGTGCTAACTTCAGTATGTCTGAAATAATTTAAGATACAAAGAACTTAAATAGCAGGAACTTGTCAAATGAATATTGAGAAAACAAGATTAAAAATAACCAAATTTCTTTTAGTTAAAGGAAGACCGCAATGCCTTGGAGGATATCCCAGCATCATCTGTACACATTCAGTTTCTCCCTGGTGATAGAAGAGAAATCTCTGATCTCTGAATGGAAAATTGGGCTTTCCAAACAATCATGCAGGAGTCATCCTTCCACAGATTGGGGTAGAATCTCTGCTTTGGAAATAATATACATACATTCCTCTTCTCCCATTATTCAAAACTATCTTTTGCTTCTTCTTTTTTGCCTAACAATGGCAACTAAGAAAAACTGGGTTCTCAGAAATTATTATGTCCTTGTTCTATTTCTTCTAATGAATTTATTTTGAAGAAAAAGTGTCACATAAGCCTCTGCTAACATATTCATTTGTATTCAAGTCCCCCTCTACTCTGAAGACTGTGAATACATCAAAACATGTTTTTTAATAAAAAAATAAAAAATATATCTTCAAACTTTCTATATTCTTTGCTTTCCTATTGATTTTTGAGGAAAATAAACTAGTGTAGCTAAGGTCTGAAAAAAGAAATTGCTCAGCCTAAGATAGAAGTCTTCAACCCCCAGACAAGGCCCCATCCACAGCCTGCCCAGAATTGGGCCACACAAGCAAGCGAAGTTCTATCTGCACATGTGAAGGTTCCAGGCAGTGCATAAAACCATGACCCTCGATCTGCGGAATAACAACGCTTCACAGAACCAGTCACTGCCCTAAGACATTAGAACACATTTATATGCAACTCTTTTAATAAATTCAGTGCAGGAATTGATTAAGACACATGGTGGGGGAATGCCTCCACAACGAGGTGCCTATTCAGGATAGGATTCCTGCCCCTAACAATTCTCTTTTGGTTTGGCTATTTTGTGTTTTTTTTATTGAACATGATAGATACTTGAGCAAAGACATGTAGAAATTTGGTAGACAAAGAAATGAGTTGCATATCTAAGCAGAAATTACTTAAATATAAGCCACATTGATTTCAACAGATTCTTTTCAACATTGTTTATGTTATTTTAAAGTACAAACAAATTATGGATCAGCTTTCTGCTCTCTTATTCATTAAGCTTTCAGTTCAATGAATTTTGATACCGAATAATTTCAAACCAAATAGGGTTTTGGATTGAAAAAACATAAACTGATATTATTAGCTTACAAACAGTGGTGGGTCCCTACTGGTTTGGATCAGTTCGCCTGAACCAGTAGTGGACCAGTTGGATGTGATGACCAGGCCATGCCCACTCCATCCCCCCAAGCAAACAAACTCCTAATGCAGCCCATGATAGGATTGAGTTTGACACCACTGGCATAAGAAAACAAAATCATGACAGATAACAAAAACCATTGAGCTTGAGCAGTAGAACATTAGTTTGTGGTATATTTCCAGCCCAATTTCTCTGCCTTCAGAAATACATTGAGATTTGCAAATTCATTTTAATGCAGCATGGCTCTTGAAGAAACCTCAGAGTCAGGATAAAACTAATCAGTCTAGAAAAAATTTCTAGAAAAGATTTCTAGAAAAAGATTTCTAGACTGATCGTGTAGAAAAGGTTTCAATTGGGAATGATGTGATTGCTTCTTATATTCAACGTTGCTTAATATAAATAAGATGTGACTGCTTTACTTTCTCTATCCCAGATTTTCCTTTGGAATTATTACTAACAAATATGAATATTAGTGAGGACTATAATAGTGCCATGTTCTGATGGCCAAAAACACAAATTTTAAAATCTTAATAAACACGTAGAAGAAAGTGTAGACATCTTTCCCAAAATAGATGTTGACTTACTTATATCTGTTTGACAGATCAAGAAAAACAAAAAGCTTCACAGGAATCTATAATGAACAGGATATAAACTCAGATAAAGAGAAGAGTCACAACTTGTACAGGTTTCTCTTCATTAGTTCTCTTAGTTGTAGCAGATCAGGATCTTGTGGCACCCAAAATCACTATTCTTTCTCCTTCTCTGATATATATATAAACTCAAAGATAGGTGGACAGAGGCTTTTGTTCTTTCAATCTATGATCAATCTATATTGATAAAAGCAATATCAAGGCAATTTAAAATTAAGTAAATGGAAAATACTTGTTATAATACATGTACATCATTATGTAAACAATTTACATAAAATGTAAAAGTAAATAATACAGTAAAACTCTTTATAATATTAAAACTCTTTATAAGCTTCCAAAACTTGAGAGTCCTAAGAATACCATGAATGGCCAAGAAAACAAACCAATGGATCATGGAACAAATAAACCCAAAACTCTGACCTGAGATACAAATGACTAGGCAGAAATTATGAAATATATGAAATATAGAAATATGCTTCAGGCATATTGTGCAAAGACACAACTCTCTCACAAAGGTTCTAATACTAGGAAATGTAAAAGGAAAGAGAAGAAATGGGAATCCAGTAATAAGATAACTGGTAATTACAGTGGTAATAAGTGCACCACTGGAAGACCTGAAAGAAGAGTTGAAAATTAGTTAATGGCACATAATCTAATCAAAAATATTTTTGGTTAGTGGATACTGAATTCTCAGCAGCTTCAGAAAAACAATTCCTCTACTGTCTTTCTTTTTTACATATTTTGAACAAAGCCCATATTGTTACCAAATCAGATTTTGAATGGGTCTTTTAGACCACTGACTTTGATCAATGTAGGAATTCCAATGAAATCATGTCTGACAGATGTCTATTCAACCTTCTTTTAAATGCATACATCAAGGGCACATCATCATCTTTCTAGATATATAATTTAGTTGATTGAATTCAAAAAGGGCAAAAAAAAACCTATTTACTTCACTGGAATGTGACCCCTTATTTACTTCACTAGAGGCCATAAATTCGAAATAATTCCAGAAAACATTACAAGATGGCATTCATAAAACATCATGCATCCATACATGCATACCAGGGGTGGGTTCCTGCCAGTTCTAACCTCTTCTATAGAAGAGGTTCCACAAATCTACAGTGCTGCTTAGAACCGGTTCCAGCTCCCTCCCCCCGCCTGTCCACACATCATCAAGATGAAGAGCGAGAGGAGGAATTCTGGGAGTTGAAGTCCACAAGTCTTAAAGCTGTCAAGTTTGAACACCCCTGGGGGTTTTTTTTCTAAAGGGTTAGGAGTGCAAGGATTTTGTAACTAGACAGCTTTAAGACTTGTACACTTCATTGCTAGAGTTCCTGAGCCAATATGACTGGAGGAGGAATTCTGGGAGATGAAGTCTACAAGTCTAAAAGCTGTCAAGTTTGAACACCCCTGGGTTTTTTTTCCTAAGGGTTAGGAATGCAAGGGTCTTGTAACTTGACAGCTTTAAGACTTGCATGCTTCAAATGCCAGAGTTTCTGAGCCTACATTTTGGTTGCTAAACAAGAGCATTGTTAAGTGAATTTTACCACATTTTAGCCAACACTCCAGAAGATAGGCTAAAGATACAGAAGGATCTTGACAAACTTGAACACTGGGCACTACCTAATAAAATGAAATTCAATGGTGAAAAGAGTAAGGTTCTACATTTAGGCAACAAAAACGAAATGCACAGGTACAGTATAGGTGGTACCTTGCTCAACAGTAGTAACTGTGAAAGGGATCTTGGAGTCCTAGTGGACAACAGCTTGCCGCTAGAAGTTGTGAATGCCCCAACAGGGAAGTCTTTAAGAAGATGTTGGATAGCCATTTGTCTGAAATGGTATATAGGGTTTCCTGACTAAACAGGGGGTTGGACTAGAACATCTCCAAGGTCCCTTCCAACTCTGCTATTGTATTGTATTATAATCTCTTAAATTCTCAACATCATTTTCTTTGTTTCTTCCTTAATTTATATGCCATTCAGGTTTATCTACAAACTCAAAATTTTTCTGTTCGACACATTTCAATTTAATTTCTATTTCACTCACAGATAATGTAGATAATTGTTGTTGTCAAATTTAATCTTATACATAACAGTTGCTCCACCAGAAGTTTTTGTAAAACTTCTTCCTTCTTTTGAATTTCCTTAAAAAAAATAATCTTCATTTTGTCATGTGACTTATTTTTTAGCTTTCGATTATGCTTTATAGGCATCAAATTTTATTTAAATTGATACATTTATCTAATTTACTGTCAAAATTTCTTTTTGCAATCATCCATCACCAAGTCTCTCTAAACCTCTTGTTTGATCTCCATCTAAAAATTGAAAATTTTCTTTTAAGTGGCAAACTGACAGGATGATGGTCAGAAAAAACCTTAGGTAAAGCCTCCACCTTAAAAATGTTATTTGCAAACTTCTTAGAATCCATAATATCAATTCTTGAAAATAATGTATGTCTTTTTGAAAAATAGAGATATTATCTAGACATATTATATCTCTGTTTCCAAATATTTACCAGGGAAAAATTAGAGTGTGGTAATTTGCCTTGCTTAATTTTGGACTAAAGTTCTGTTAAATTATGGGGCAATTATTCTGTTACAATCTCCCATCAAACATTAATTCTCATATGAGAATATAGTCAGTTGATCTATAAAGTTAAAGAACTTTGTTTTATCCTCTTTTGGAACATAAAGATGAAGTATTATAGATTTAGTCTCCTGTATATCAACTTCAATTGCATACATCTATCATGTTCATCTGTCAATAATAAATTTGGTTATAATTGTGAATTAATATACAAAGTTATTCCATTAATATTTTTCAACGCTGATATAAATTCTTCAACCAGAGTCTTACAAATCAGATACTTCACAGTTTTTGAATATCTTTCTTATAAACAGATTATATATTGTTTTAATTTTGTCAGATAGTGAAAAGTCTTTTTTTCTTTTTTAAGATGATCTTTTGTTTAAAATAAACTCAATTTATATTCCATGTTAAAAGCTTTTAATCCTCATTTAAGGGAAAAATTTGTCAAAATCTTTAACTTGGTTCCCAAAGTAAATTCTTTTTTGCTGTTGCAATCCTTGTGAATTTTTATCAATAATCCCTACTGAAATTTGATATAGGTCATCCATATATTTTTGCCTAAACATAGCTTTTGAACTTAGTCTTTTTGCATAGCTACATAAATATAGTTTTTAAACTGTAGCTTAGCTTTATGAATTATATTCAATCTGTATATATTACTCTCTTCAGCTTATAGAAATGAAATGGGTCATTTCTTTCTCAAAATATCTGTTTTTTTAAAGTATTCTCTTATGGGAAATTTTACCTACATTCTACAGGTTTATACTAATCCAGAGAAATACACTATACCAGATAAATCCACAATTGTCTCAGAATTAATGCCATTTTTGCACTAATTGACTGTTTCCATAGCAGATATGATTTACAGATTCCTTGAAAGTTTGTTGTCATGAAATAATATTTACTAAGAAGCCGTTGCTGCAGAGTTCATCCTTGTTTATGACCCAAACAAAAACTATGCATATATTACATGAAATGTGGTTTTAAGTTTAAAAAAATGAATATGTCATTTTATTTAAAAAAAAGATCATGGATCAGACAGAACTTGAATCCAGGCATTATGTGACACTAATGTGTACATAGCATAATTGAATAATCCCAGTTCATTACCAGTGTTGTTATTGTGGGGAAAATAAAAGGAGGATGCATTGAGTATGTTCACTGCCTTGAGTTATTTATAAAAATTAAAATAAATAGTTAAAAGATAATAGTTTTCTATAGTGAATAAAAAAGCTTTGGCCCTTGCATTTCTTCATTCCAACTCCAGTTCTTTTATTTTTCAAACCTTTCTTGGTAATCTTTTATTTTTAGACTTTTTGTTGCTATTAGTATACTTTTAAATATTGGCTGAGTAAGCTTTTCCCCCCCAAACGATCGTTCACTAAAATGTGAAGAAAGAGGCTTAGAGGGTTAAAAATAGAAAAGTATGTATTGAGCAATCAGTTTTTTAAAATAGCATTTGTAACCAAGACTTGAAATTTTATATTTTGCAAGTGTTTGGGAATTAAAGCCAGGCTGAGATTTAGTTATTTCTATAGAAGAGGATATAATTGAAAATATGCTGACCAAAGCAAGGATAACAGGATCTGCTGAAAAGATAGTATAGTCAGGTCAGCAACACTTTTCTATAAAAAGATTTGCACAAGCAGGCTTTTTTTAAAGGGGGGGCTATTACAAAAGTGTTTGGGCTGGATCAGGTTAAACAAAAAATAGATTTAAAAAAATTGAACATTATGTTTTCCAAGATTGCATTGTCTTTTACTACTGGCATAAGTCCAAGACAAAATTAAGTCAATAAAACAAGAGAAAAAATAGTATAATAGATAAACTTGGATAGGTCTTACAGCATTAGTATTTAAAATCTGCAATTAAGAGAATAAACAATTGAGTAAACCCAAATAACATGATTTTTTCCATAAGTAGCCTGAACTCATTATAGAGCATTTATCTCAACAATGTCTAGATTTTAGGGCGAAAATATATCTGCCTGTGCAGGGGTGGGTTTCAAAAATTGTTCGAACCTATTCTGTGGGCGTGGCCTCCTTTGTGGAAGTGGCTTGCCACCCATGTGACCGTATGGGAGTGGCTTATCGCCCATGTGATTGGATGGGAGTGGCTTGCTGCCCATGTGACCGGATGGGAGTGGCCAAGACGATGTCACTGAATTCTTGCCCCAATGGATGAACTACAATAAGATTAAAATAAGTACAAAAACAATAAAAGAGCTACTTACAGATGGAAGATGCCTGTTCTTGCCAGTCTTCAGTATCACGGACTCCAGTGAATGGGCTGCACAAAGAAGAGATACAGAAACCAGCACACAAAATAATAGAAAAGGAAAATTACTCTCCTTTTTTGCATCTTCTGCACCACCAGCTCACCACCTTGCTCCAAAAATCTGCACAAAGGAGAGACACAGAAAGCAACACTTTAATTGCTGGCACTTCACTATCTCAAGGAGGAACATAACACAGAGCACACCACACCCAGCAATAAAGACAGGTACTTACAGGGGAAGCATTGCTGGCTTGCCAGTCTTCTGCACACCACCATATTACATTTAGGTTGAGGTTGATTGGCTTTACTTGGCTCAGAAAACCTGCACAAAGGAAAGACACAGAAAGCAACACTTTAATTGCTGGCACTTCACTATCTCAAGTGGAACACAACACAGAGCACGCCACACCCAGCAATAAAGACAGATACTTACAGGGGAAGCATCGCTCGCTTGCTGGTCTTCTGCACACCACCTTCTTTCTTTACTTTGCTCAGAAAACCTGCACAAAGGAGAGAAACAGAAAGCAACACTTTAATTGCTGGCACTTAGACCTTACATAAGAATAACACAATGAAAGAGATACACTCAAGTACTTACTTGTCTTATTGCTTTTCTGGTTGTTGATATCTCCATACTGTTCTTAGGCTTCCCGATTCCTCTGTTGCAGTTTTCTTTGTTTTTACGCGTGGATCATCAGCCGTGTGGTGGTGCACTCTGAGCCAAACTTTCACTGTAGGAATTGGGTCCCATCTCTCAACAGGTATGCCAACAACACTCATCACCATTAGGTTACTGATGTTTGGAAAAATTAGGCGTGTTCTTTGCTCTGAACATATGAGGTTCATTTTTGAGAACCCCTTTTCCGGCTCTGCTGAACTAACAGCAATTGTCCTAACAATGTCTCTAGCTTTTCTGACACTGTCAGGAATTTTGCAGTTCTCTGGATTTTTCAGCATATTTTCCAAAAAAATCCTTGTAGTCATTCAAATCAATTTCATAATTACAAATACGGCCAAATTGACCAATGCTTCCTCTGCGTCACCTCATGGAACGACATCTTTCATGTTCCAGCAACCTGGCTCTAAATAGGTGATAAAGTATAACTTTTGTGCTGCTGGCAATAGGCTACCTTTTCTTTAAATTGGTGATGATACTTTCCAAAAGTTTTTCACGGGGAAGGGCAACAAATCATTGATTTGGAACTAAATTCATGTTTTGGTAGGCTTGTGTTTTTAGCAATTCCTTAAGTTCTCTTTCATATTTGCTCTTTTTCTGTAGTAGCACTTCAACAGCACTGATTGTTTGCAACACTAACTTTTCAGCCACAATAATATTTGTCACTCTCCCCTGTAGGGCATCTGACAGGACAGAAATCTCACTTAGGATGTCAATCATCAGGGCCAAATCTTGCAAAAAATTTAAATTTTGAAAATGGGAATCCATGCCTGGGAACCTTTTGTTGCCTTGAAAAAACTGATGTAGCACTGGATAAGCACACCACACACCCATGGTTGCCCTTAAACTACAGGCAACCCATCTTGGTCCCAAAACTCTGCCAATCTTCACTATTTCAATGCCCAATTGCTCAGAGATTTGGAAGAGGTCATTCTGGCTCTTGCGGGATTTGTGGAAGATGGTGTGCACTTTATCCAGGAAGATCTTGAAGTGGTTGACCTGCTTCACTTCTCTTATTGCATCATCCAGCACATGTTGCAGGCGGTGGTTCAAGCAGTGCCAGATGATGATGTTTGGGAATTCTTGAGTTATTCTGGCGCTGACTCCAGATTTTCTTCCAAGCATAACATTGGCGCCATTGGAGCAGAAAGCAATTAAGTTCTTCCATAGATATTCAGTGGTAAATCCAACTTTGTACAAGCTTTCCATTGCTGCGGAATATATGGTCTCCGCATCTTGTCTCTGTAATTCCAGAAGCTCAACGAAGATGGTTGCTAGGCATTCTGGATGCTCAACTCTAACAAAAACTATCAGCACTACTCTCATTGAAAGTGTTGAGGTTTCATCAATTATTAGGCACACCTTTCAATTATTTGCAATAATTATTGAAAACACAGTGGTCTTGATCTGTTTTGCAATAAAGTCAATGATTTTCACTGCAGATCTTCATGAATGCAAGCCAACTCCCACATCCACACCAAGCGTATTCAGCAAATTCACTTGCGCTTCGATGTCTGAGAATGGATTACATCTCTGTGCCAGATCGTAAACGGTGGAAAATATTGTGCAAGTAGTGGATAAATGTTTCTCAGTTGACTTATCCAGAGATTTGGTGAAAGCTTCCTGCTCCTGTTGCTTACTGGTCTCCACGCAAATAAGGTGGACTGAAAATGTTCCCTTAATTTTTTTCTCAGCGATGCTTGTTGTACATCCTTGCTTTTCCCTGCTGGTGCCACCTAGAAATGTTTCCACTCTTTGGAAACATGAATACCTTTCTCCAACGCAAACATGGGTTTTGCACAGTACTCACAACCCACCTTCTTGTTGGATACTTCCAGTCCATCATACTTGTCCTTGAAGTGTTTGTATTGCTGCAAATTTCAGCAGTCAGGAAGTTGTGGAACTGCAGTGGAGTCAATGGACTTGCTGCTTTCTCCGACCTCAACTGGTGGTAGTAGTCGTGCTGGAGGTGCTGGTGCGGCTGGCAGTGCTGGTGTGGCTGGTGCAGCTGGCGGTGCTGGTGCGGCTGGCAGTGCTGGTGCGGCTGGCGGTGCTGGTGCGGCTGGCGGTGCTGGTGACTGCTTTTGATCAGCTGATTCCTCAACTCTTGGTTTTTTGGAGAAGAAAGCGGTCATACTCTGTTGCCTCTTCTTCATTGTGCTAAGTAAAACTAATTGCTGCCAAAGAAATAAAACAATATTGGACTCAATTGTGGTTGTAAGCTGAGGACTCTGTAGGTAACAAGAAGGGACCTCTGCTTTCAACCAACAATGTACAGTCATTTCAGGAAGGATGAGAAAGATATAAACAAACAGGAAGATAGTTCAAGAATGAATGTCATATTCCCAGAGCAATACAGATTTCCTTTTTCTGAAATTTAGTTCTCAGTTCCAAAAGACAGGAATATATGAATTCATATGAAATTATGAATTAGTACTTAGGTCGGTCCAAGAAGCTCTTCAGAAGTTAGTGGTTACAAGCAATCATAAAGGAAGATATGGAATTAAAACCAGAAATATTTTATTTGAAAGGGAATATAATATATATTTAATTTTACACATGTTAGCAGCTGCTGGAATTGTGTTTGCACAACAGTGGAAAAAAAGAGATATGTAAATGAATAAATATTACAATGTGCAGGAATAAATAAATTGACAATTAAAATCAAGAAGACTTTGAATACTTTTTCATGTGGGATTGGTTTTAGCTATTGCCAACTAACGGAAACAGGAATTAGAAAGCCAAAAGTATGAAATAAAACACCAATTATGTAAGGAAAGGACCCTAAAATGTATAAGGAAATATTACTAGATCATTATTAATGCGTAGACAACTGCGGGACATTACAAACACACACACAAACATACACAAACTATGATGGAAAACACCAAAAAATAAGAACACCCCCCCCCCCCAAAAAAAGATTGCAAATGAAACCAGTTTTTTTTCCTAAGCCTAAGGACAGGAAAGACAAAGACACTGGAATAAAAACCATCAAGGCATTGTGGAATTACCTTAACAACGAGGGTGAAACACACTAAATCTGGCAAAGCTGCCTTGCACCAACCTGGCCTGCCCATAGAAAAGCAGCCACTTTGAGACACATAAACCTGGTCTGAACACTTAAAAGCAACATATTGCATCACAAAGAAAACATTTACAAAAAGGAACAACATTTCTTCTGGTAAATATATTTTATAAACAATTAAAAAATAAAATTCCCCAAAAAATAATTAAAAAATATTCTATAAATAAAAGAAATCCTTAAAAACCATTGTTAAGTATTACACCAGCAATAATTTATACCATAAAGATTTTAAGTTATTGTACTAGGCATAGTATTCTGTAACCATTAGTCCAATCCACAAGCAATAATTTACACTGTAACTATTTTAAGGTATTGTACCAGCCATAGTATACTGTAACCATTATTTCAATGCACAAGCAATAATTTATACTGTAACCATTTCAAACTATTCCACACACAATAACTTAAAATGAAACCATTAATAATATTCCATACACAACAAATTACAATAAAACTATTATAAAAAATTCTATGCACAATACATTTCAAAGTATTGAGTGTAGAATATTTTTAAATGGTTTGCTTTAATTTATTTTGGATAGAATCTTTTTTTAAATAGTCTAAGACAATTTAAAAAAAGATTCTATCCAAAATAAATTAAAGTAAACCATTTTAAAATATTCTACACTCAATATTTTTAAGTAAAACTATTTTAAAAAATTCTATGTATTAAATAAAATATTATTTTAAAATACATTAAAAAAATAAAAATGGGTCACTTACCAGCAGGCAGAATCAGCAGCACTCTGATGTGATGGATGGATCCACATTGCGATGGCAGGCAGCAGGAACAGGTAAGACACTGGACTAGAGGGACAAGGTTAGGGTCACAGGTCACCTGGCAAGCTTAGCCAGCCAGGCGAGGCTAGGGGGCTTCCCTTGCGAAAGTTAGGCCACCGCCGCCCCCACCCCACCCGCCTTCGGCCACGTCTCATACGTGAGGCTGCAGCTTTCATGAGGGAAGGCCTGGAGGCCTTCCCTCATGAAAGCTAGGCCGCTATCACTGCTACCACTGCTACCGCCACTACCGCCGCTACTGCCACTACCGCCACTACTGCTGTTACCGCCCCCACCTGGCTTCTTACCGCCACTACCGCCCCCCACCTGGCTTCCTTCCACCACTACCACCACTACCGCCACTACCGCCACTACCGCCACTACCGCCACTACCACCACTACCGCCACTACCGCCACTACCGCCACTACTGCCACTACCATCACCACCATCCACCCGAAGTCCCGCCACTAGCGTCCCAATTCCTGCCGCTGGGGCTTATTTGCTTACCTGTGGGGGAAGCAGCAAGCTCCTGGAAGGCAAAGCAAAGGTGAACTGAAGGTGAGGTGAAGCGCAAAACGAGGCATCTCAGCAACATGGCCCTTTTGTAAAGACTCTTTGAGAGAAAGATTCTTTTCAAAAAAGGAATGTTAGCCGTTTGCGCCACGCTTTTAAACGCTTCGCCTCCAGCCCGCTCACTGATTGGCTGGACTCCAGCCAATCAGTGAGCAGCAGGCTGGGTTTAGTGCGACTGGGTAAGGGAGCGAGCGAGCGAGCTGCGACGGCAAAAAGGCACTTTGTAGCGACAGGGGCCAGGTCCGGTACCGGCGGTCCCAGAAGTTAATTACTTCTGGGTTCACCGAGTAACCGGTATGCGCGAACCAGGGCGAACCAGGAGGAACCCACCCCTCTGCCTGTGTTTATGTGTGTGCATTTATGTACACACACACACACACACACACACATGTTTATAGAGTCTAATAAACTTGATAAAAGTATTGAACCATGAACATAGTTATAAAGAGGGAGGTTTTTGTGCTATGTTAGGGACAGAAGCCAAGTGGGTGAATTTGGGCCAGTCACTCTTTCAGACTGGAAAGTCAAAATAAACTACAAAAAAAAGCACTGGACTCATCTGGTAGATTAAGGTTCATTACCTTGAATCTAGGAATTCATCTTGTAATAAATTTAATCAGGCTGATGTAGACACACACAAACACACACACACACACACACCCCAAAGCAAAATATTTCCAGAGAAATGATTTAATACAAATTAGTACTGACTGCAGAAAAGTATTATTATAGAATCAAATATTAGCCTATCTTCAGGATTTTTTTAAAAACACCTTCAGTCGAGAATCTCAGGGCAGTCTGTTCTAAGGTGGACAACTGCAAAACAAACAAGCTTTTATTAGAACACTGCAAAAGGAGCTTTCCCAGCTAGGGTACATATCATTGATATATCGAGTTCAGGAATATCTGGAGAGTCAAAGATTTCTCAGCAGTGCTTTGGGATTGGAGTTATATAACAACTAGTGATATATGCACATTTCTTCAACATTTTTAAATGTTGCCAAGATAACATGCTTTTTTCTTTGCCTTCTGGAAAAGAAATTGAAAGATGATGTGTACAATTCTTATAGTTACTTTAATTACAAACCAGTCAAGAATTCTGAGGAATGTTCCATTTAAAGTCATCACTATAGTGCAGTGGTTTGGTTTCATATGATTCAAATGAAGCTCAAGCGAACAACATTACCAATACTTGGTAGAGACAGTCTAGAAGGCTGCAGAATAGAAGACTATAGGGAAAAAAACCCAAAAGTATATCACTATTTATCATCTGGAAAAAGTAAAGTGAGTTCAGTGAGATTAAAAGCAAATATTATGTGAAGGAAGTTCTGAAGCCTAAATTACTAAATTATTCTGGAATTCTAGGCAGAAATGATCTGCACTGCAACGTTTCAAGCCTGGCTCGCAAGATGGAGTAAGCTCCTGTCACTTGTTCCCTGGCTCCTGCCCACCCAACAGTTTGAAAGCAGGCAGTACTGCAAGTGGATAAATGGGTACCACTTTGGTGGAAAAAACCTAGCTGGATCTGTGTGTGTGGAGAGCGGAAGTTGGTGCTAGACCTGGCCAGATATGAGGCAATGCAATACAAGACAAGGCAAGATACAACTGAGCACCTCTAGTTAGCTAGTATAAAGCTAATTTGCCCACTGAGATGCACCAATGATAGGCGCAAAAGTGTCAAACACAATGAACTAGCAATCTAGGCTGTCAGGATTGCATTGTCTCTAGCATTGGTAGATTTCCCTTATGTTGTATGCCATATGCTAAATAAAATAAATAAATCCCATTGCTTCTAGATGCAGCCATATTACCCAAAATACATAATGCAATAAATTGAATAAAATCCATCTGAAATCTTAATTCAAAATATAAAATAATTGTTCTGAATCCACTTTTCTATTCCACAAATCCACTTCAACTTGAATTATCCAAAATTCTCTAACAAACTGATCCATATACCAGTAATTGCATTAGGAAAGACTGAAAGATCAGTATTTATATCAAAATTGATTACCTTATACATTTCTAATAATTTATTAATAGAATTTGGAGGAAGACAAAGAAAACAACTGTCTTACATTCTATAACTTTAGCTTTAATTGCACTTATTCTGTATACTTAAACATTTTGAATTCAAGTAGATTTATCATCTTATTGTTATTGTCCTACAGACAATATGAACAATCTGAATGGATTGTTTGTCCTTGAATACTAAATGCAGCAGCACAAAGTGCTTTCTGTGTCAACAAAAGAAAATGAAAAACCATACTTGTTAGAACTACTTTTGGCATATTTTTGTTATTATGCAAAAATATATTCTATTTACAGAGGCAATTTATGTTTAAGTAGAGTGTAAACAATTTATTATTTAAAATGTTACGGAATGTGAATGTTCATGTAGAATGTGTCATACATTTTCTTGCATAGTAATGATTCCTAATTTAATATTTTTTAAAATAAGGTTTTTTTCCCAAAGCTAAGACTTTCTGATAGATAAATTCTTGTACATAAATATCAATCTGATTCAATTCACTGTCCATGATAATATTCCAGATGATCCTTCTTCCATTACTATTCTTCCATATACTGCAAAAGTCCTGGAGGATTGGATTTTTATAAGATATTTTTAAAAGAAGGCAGCATTTATTTGAGAGACAATTTACTGTATTGATTACCAGGCTAGAAACCAACAGACTGGGAGTTCTAGTCACATCTTAGGCAAAACTTAACTGGATGACCATGTACTGATCACTTTTGCTCAGCCTTAAAAAGGAAACAATGGCAAAACACTGCTATTGGTCATTGAATGAAAATACCTCAATTGCTTCATTAGGAGTGGAATTAATCAGAATAATGAAGGGGTGCATTAGTTCTGACCACACTTACTGTAGGTTGGATACTTTTAGTAAAATAGATTCAAACTCTGTATTCAAGCAAAAACATTATTAGCATATTGACTAGATGTCATCCCAGCAGAGAAAAAAATCTATATGATCCAAGGAGAAGAGCCTTCTACATGGAATGAACAGTGTCTTCTAGAAGTAACAGGGAGTGTCCAGGAGGAGAGAGAGCAATTCATCTCTTTGAGAAGTGAAATATTTTGGCTCTGTTGCCATAAATATGTAGATCCCATAATCTCTGTTTAAATTCTAGAAGGATTTTTTTCTAGACTTAAAGTAAGTAGTGTTGGTATTAATAATGCACACTATTTCAAATCTTAATCAGTTTCTTTTTTTCCAAAAGAATATTGATAAATATCATATGTTCCCTAAATGATTTGTTTTGTCCAAATTCTAGCAAACAAAAATAACCCATTTGAGTTATGTTCCTTTGATTGAACAAGCAACTTTACAGAACCAAAAAGATCCCATTTAGAATTCTCAGAGTTACTTCTTGTTGTCTCAAAGACTCCAAAAGAAGCTGCTCCATTCATTTAATTCTCAGAAAGCTATGAACAATTTATTCTCCAGGGGAAGAATAAAAATTGGAGATATGTCTGGAAGTTATATTCCACTTTATAAAATGCATCTAATCTAATATTGTCTTTTGAAAACTTCAGCCATCTGAAGCCATCCAATCACATTGACTGTGACTGCTAGAATTCCTGCCCAATATGGTCATTAGAAAGAAACTAGGGTGAGGAAGGCTAATGGCATTGCTCTGTAGAATTTAAAGCAGGAAGCCTACTGTAATCTAGGATTACTTCATTACAATTCTCAGCAGCCTTTGCCAGCGTACTGCCTGGAATTCAGGTTTGTCTGATCAATATAATGGCTACAAGTTTTCCACCTTTCCCCTATGTAATTAAAAAAGCTATGTTGAAATATTATCCTAAAATTATGGAAAGCAATCAAGAAAATGCTTTCTTTACTGGTAGATCATATAATATTGAGAAATACAAACAGCTTATATTTTTATTATTTGTACTAATTTACTTTATATTATTGATTAGCCCTTGGGCCATATCAAAGAGCAAAGTTTCAGAAACAATTTATTACTAAAATTTGATAAAAGCAATTTAAAATGAAATTGGAATAAGATATAATTTTAAATGAAATAGGAATAAAATAGCCTAAAATGAAATTGGAATAGAATACAAGAATTTAAGATATAGATAAAATATGATAAAATTATATTTTTGTGTCACCCCTGCAATCTACCCCAATCAGTCCCACATATGCAGATCTCATAACCGTTTTGCTTAAGTACTGTAATGTTGTGTTAAATGCTATTGTCAGATTCTGGACACACATAAGGTAAGTTGTTTTGATATGGGGATCGCAATGGGTCATTCGTTTGATAGATGGATCGAGGTACCTGTCTCTCATCCTCTTATACTGGCAACTATCAGGATATGAGCCAGATCTTCTACCTCAGCTATTGTGCAAATGCAGAGATGTTCCTTATAGGAACATCTTATAGGGTATATAATGGAATCTCCCAAATCTGACCATTGTGTAGAGCTGTTAGAATCTCGCTCCTGTAAATATCTCCCTAAGATGTTTTGGTAGTTGTAACTTCAAATAGCTGTCTTTTTGGAAAAGTATGTTTGTATTTGCTCAGCCTTTTCAAGTTACCCATCTTACTAAGGATAGCTATATCATTTTGTGCTTCTATATCCTTAATTCTTTGGGCAGCTCTTTTTTAAAATAATTCTGTTGCGCAAAAAATAGGAAGGCCACAACTTCTTACAGAATTTATTAGTTTGGTGATCCAGGAGATTTGTTATTGTGATTTTATTTGCTCTAGTAGACACAACAAGGGGAGTCTATCAGTCTCCATGTCACTGACTTTATGACAGTAGTTATATGCTCTAACTTTGAATAGTGCATGAATTGTATAAATTCCCAATTCAGCTCTAACTGCTGCAGCAGATGTTCTTAGATCTACACCCAAAATAAATCTCAAATGCTGGGACTCTGGTTGTTCTAGGACCGTGGTTGAGTATAGACCCCAAACCTCTGCTCCATACAAGAGCATAAGGATAACTTTAGCTTTATATATATTAATTAATAGGGTTAGGACCCTGGGTAACTATGCTTCTTTAGTTTAAGCAGTAAATTCAAACAAGCTTTTGCTCTAAGTGTATTCCATTGATGATGGCAAGCCCAAGATCCAGTCTTGGAAAAAATTCCACCTAAATATACAACGGTGTTAATCTGTTCAATTGGTTCACCATCTAATTGCCATCTATGTCTCTGATGATGTTTTCTAAATACCATTATTTTTATTTACATTTACTAATGTTTAGGGAGTTATCCTGGCAATAAGAGCTGAATCTTCTTAATTGCCTACATAATCCTACTTGTGAATATGATAATAAAATCATATCATCAACATAGAACAAGCTGTTACAGTATGTATTTAGGATCATTGGCATGTGTACCATGAGATCCTTCATTAACCCTGACAGGTCATTGATGTATAAGCTAAGTAATAATGGGCTCAGGTTACACCCTTGCCTTGCCCATTTATTTGTGTGAATCCTGTTAGTCAGAGACCCATTAACCCTATACTGCACTCTCAAACAGGTACTTGTATAAAGGGCTTTAATCAAAGCCAGCAATCTAGTTTCTATTTTAAGAGATATCAGTTTACTTCTCTGTTTTTCTGCAAGGATATGGTTTACTTCTACCCAGATTTAAAGTCTGTTTAAAAGGAACCTAGCATATATTTTTGCTGCAATGTCAATCGGACTGATGGGCCTATAATTACTAGGATCCTTTTTATTTCCTTTTTTATATATGGTGACATCATAACACTGTTGCAATATCAGTAACAGTAAGAGTAACAGAGTTGGAAGAAACCTTGAAGGTCATCTAGTCCAACCCCCTGCTCAGGCAGCTGGCATGTCCACCCATTTGGTATATGGCGGGTGTTATTTATATATGTAAAAAAGTCTTGCCAATACTGGACTCCACCAATTAGGAAAATTTTTAAATAATTCTGCTGATAAAAATAATCCTCACCTGAGGCTTTATTGCTCTTTAAACTTTTAAGGATGGATTGTATCTCCCTTTTCTGAGACTGGTGCCAAGGGAGAAGAGTTCTAGGGTTTACTAAATCACTGCTTAAAGACAGTTTTTCTGCAGGTTCCATGGAAGCAAACAAACACTGATGTAGTTACTGTGATGGATGTCGTTTTACAAAATTATATGTAATGTTTTACCTGTAAATGACTTTTTCTCTTTTAATCGCAATGATACCACACACGAACAACCACTTTAAACTCAATGTAAATCATTCTAAATTTGACTAAAAAATATGATTTCTGTAATAGAGTTGTCAAAGTCTGGAATGCCCTACCTGATTCAGTTGTCTCAGCTACACATTTTCAGTTTCAATCACAAATTGACTTCCATGGACTTTACTTCATACTTAAGTATTCAGTAGAGGGGGCATGCGTAAGTGCACTAACATGCCTATCATCCCTGTCATTGTATTTTTATTATCTTATTCTTGTTTTTGTTTGACAAATTCCAATAAATAAATAAATAAATCATAGAGCCTGGAAAAAAGGCATAAACTCTTTGCTGTTTATGCTTTATTTTTCCTGAACGTTGTTTTTTTCCAATTGGTATAAAAGCTGTTAGTAGACGTATAAGAATTTCTCATCATCATTATTGATGCCCTGGCTATCCAGAGCTGCAAAAGTCTATGCCATTTATTTAAAAACAAGCATGAACAGGCAGATAATTTTTCAGAAGCATAGAATGAAAAATATAATTGGAAAGTACTGAGTATGTAAATGAGATATTTATAAAGATGAATGTTCTCTTTATTGCATATTCTCACTTTCCTTTTACTGGAAGGAAAAATGTTTGCAGTTTAAATTTACAATGATATATATATACACACACACACACACATACACACACACACACACACACACACACATTTTAAAAATAGCACTTCTAAAATTACAAGTTATGCCACCAGATTCTCTAACTAGTTTAAAATACAAATTGGCCCTTTCCAATGTCTTCTCTTTCTAAGGGCATATCTATATCACATGAAGCTGGTTTTGTCTTGTGTTTGTGTTGACTTCATTATAAAGCGGCATAAACAAATACGGTTTGTATATGTATTATTGTTGCTGATAGCCTGAATCAATTTACTACAGGATGAATCCCATTGAGTTAAGGTTATGGATCATAATCTACCATGCTGGTCCAGTGTGGGTTGATAAACGTATGTTTTTCAACTTTTCAACTATAGGATAGATAATGACTCTCTCAAAAGCTTCTAGCCAGCTTCCACATACTGTATATACTTTTATTAAAACTTTTAAGAGCAAAATTAAAAACTAATGCAAACTTATACTACATTTAATAAGGTAGAAAAAATGAAAGAAATAAAAAGAGCTAAAAGAAATAAAAGAAAAATAGAAAAGCAAGATGGTGGCTTCAATTCTTCTTTATAGCAGTTATGAATACAATTATAAATGTATTTCATATTCTATGATTACATAGAATAGGTTGCATTGTAATCCTCTTCTTTCTATAATATTTCATTATATTCATTAACCGTCAAAAATTATGTTCATATTTTTTATGTTTTCATAAATAGACTTAAAGGAGTTTCCTGTCAGCAATTAACGTAGATAGCATCTTTTCACTAATCAAAAAAAATCAATTTGTCAATCTCAGCAAGTTCTATTATCTTCATCAACGGTTCCTCCAGTGTAAATATTGTAAAGTCTTTCCATATTTGGGCATATAATTACCTCAAAAATAAAAACACATACACACAGAAACATTAATCAGTTTTAAAAATTAAAAAAGGTTTTAATTTACACTTCTTTCCTGAATAATGTAAGCTAACGCAAGAAAAGCACAATGGAAAATAAGGTAGTTTAAGAGTAGGTTACTAAAAGAAGATACAGACAATTGAAAGGAGAAGACAAGAGATGTTTAAAGGATCATAGTTACATTCAAATTAAAACTGAGATAAATTCTCATTGTTTCTGTTTTATATATGTTGATTTCAAAAAGCTGCCTGGGATTTGATGTGGTGATAATAATTAGAAGTGACATGAAAAAAGGCATAGTTAAGCATTGTGATCATTACTCAAAAATGGCATGTTCCAATTTAATACACAGAAAGAAAAGTGGTGAAAATCAACTGGCTGATGGGGACAAAACACCTTTTTTCCAACTTGCCGAAAAGTAATAGTGTTAACTTCACAAGTTAATAAAAGGAACAAAGTGAAAATGCAAAATCTGACATTTAAATAACTTTCAAACAAGCTGCTATCCAAATTGAATTTATCATTAACTCTAAAATGTATTTTTACTGAATATTGATATCAACTGAAGTATTATTCATCTTAAACCACTTTTGATAAAGTGAGGCATCACACCTCAGCATGGTAGACCAAGTTCTAGTTCAGTATTGGGCATAAAGTCAGGCAGTGACGTGCGGTGAGGGATACCGTTGGTGAGGCAAGAGTGCGGCAGCGACGAGAAGCAACGTCCCCGCCGCTGCGTCCGACAGGTGTCTCTCGTTTATGATGGACATAAATGCGAGATGCCTGTCAGACACAACAGCGGGGGTGTTGCTTCTCACCGCTGCTGCGCTCTGCCGCCTCGCCCCCCGCCTCCTCCGTCCCCGCTGACATTCTTGGGAGCAGGTCGGGTGGCTGGCTGGCTGGGAGGAGAAGAGCAATGAGTCTTTGTGCCAGCTGGCAAGCCAGACAGGGAGCAGGTCGGGTGGGGGTGGCTGGCTGGCTGGCTGGGAGGAGAAGAGCGGTGAGTCTTTGTGCCGGCCGGCCGGCCGGCCAAGCAGGGAACAGGTCAGGTGGGGGTGAGTGGCTGGCTGGCTGGGAGAAGAGCGGTGAGTCCCTCCCCAGCCAGCCACAAGGGCTCACTGCTCTTCTCCTCCTCCTCATCCTCCCCGCTCGGTGCTGGGCTGGCTGCAGAAGAAATGTCGGCTGGTGAAAGAAAAACCTCTCCAGAATCACCCTTGCACTTGCGCAGTCGCTCAAGTGCAAGACATGATTCGCTGCTCCCAGATCAGGAGGCGGGAGAATCAGTGCCTCTTTTGCATATTAAATCTTTTGCTTTTTAACTCCGCCTTAATTTTTAAAAAGCGAAAAATTCCTTAAGCAAAAGAGGCCCCGAGTTCTCTGGCCTCCTCCTAGTTAACACTGAGAGCAGACACCAAGCCACTGTGACTTGAAATCTGGTAGCAACTATCCTGGCTTTAATTCATTAAAAAAAATATTTAAAACTCTTTCCTTTCTCTCAGGAGACTGGGGAAGCTCCGCCTCCTTTGCCTCTAGTGACTGCACGTCCCTGAAGTCAGGTGAGTGACTTTGGACAAATCATTCAGTCTTGCCTTAAAAAAAGATAATTGCAAAATACTGTTGAAATGTTGTCCAGGATCACCTGAATAAGTCTTAAAGGAGGAAGGGTGACAAAAGCATCTCAGAAGAAAATCCCAGTTTTGGGAAGAGTAAAAGTAAAAGAAGGAAAACGTTATTTTAGTGTTGCAAGATTGATATTAGCCTTGCAAGGTAGTCCAGACAAAAAGCACAAATAGGTGTACTATCTCTAACTCTATTGTAAGGTTATATTAACAGAATCTTGAATGTCTGAAGTGATCAACTATCTACCACTCTGATATCTTCATTGTTGATTCTAAGGCTGGATATTCTACTGGTTGTCATTGGTTTGTATTCTTTACATTTAATTTTAATCCCATTTTCCCCCTGTGCTCTATGCTTTTTGTACTAGGACTTAGAGATCTTTTGAATTTTTTAATTACACCAGCAGCGTTATCATCATAGTGTAAGTTATTTTGGTTTCTTTCTCTAATTTTAAAATTATGTTCACCTTCTTCCAATCCAGTTTTCCTTAATAAATAGTCAGCATTTTGGGAGAATATGCAGCCATGTCACGTTCCTTCGCCAACCTGGATCAAGTCTGTTTCACCATGGTCTGTCAATACTGTGGTTTCTTGACCTACATATAATTTTCTCATGAGGACAATAAGAGTTTCTGGGATTCCCATTTTTCTGAGCATTTTCCACCACTTGACATGATCAATACAATCAAAGGCCTTTGTACAATCACTGCAACACATAATGACTTTTTTTCCCTATCCCTGAGATGGCTCTACTATAGAGCTAATGTTTTAATTTGTCCCCTGGCTTAAAGAATTAATAAATCTTGATGCTATCCAAATGGACTGGAATACAAATTCAGTATTCCCAGCCACCATGGCCAACCACATCTGGTTGAACAGTTTTATTAATTTACAATTAATATAACATTTTTCTACTTTTTTTCTAATATATCCATAGTTTCTGGAACCATAGGAATAAATCATATAACGAAGCGAAAAGATGAAAAGGAAATCAAAGATTTTTCAAGTTTAATTCTGTCCTGTAAATGAAACAGGAATTTAAATTGAAGTGTTCTTATTTGTGATAAAGTATCTATGTCAACTCAAAGAGCACAGGAGTAAAAAAAAATACTGACTAAAAGATCCAATACTTGCCCCACGGCTAGTATATAACAGCTTATTTAAACAATTCTAAATTTAACTAGCTCACTATAAAAGGAAAAACCCAAAGCATAGCATGTCAGACATTTGTCACAAACATTAATTTAAACTATACGAAGGAGTGAACTTTATAAATAGCCTTGCTGACCTACTTTTATATTTCAATACTTATACAAAATACATATAGAAAAGGAAACACTAGCTTACAAAATATAGGCCTATTATCTTTTGAGAACAATGTTTTATAAAAGTCTTTTCTGGCTAAGAGTTTATTTTAGAAGTGTTTTTTCCACTTATATAATCACTTATGGATCTTTAAAATAAAGCATGTATAAAACTCTTTTAATGCACTGTTTGCCAAAGATAATAATTTTGGAACAATTCTGCTTCTAGGCAAAATTACCTTAGGAAACTGTTTTTCTTGATCCTGTTTCACAATTGACAGCATAGATTTATTTATTTATTTATTTATTTATTTATTTATTTATTTATTTATTTATTTATTTATTTATTTATTTATTTATTTATTTATTTATTTATTTATTTATTTATTTATTTATTTATTTATTTATTTATTTGACTTATATACCACTTCATAGGGCTTTCAGCCCTCTCTAAGCGGTTTACATATTTTTAGCAAATTGAGTCAGCAAATTGCCCCCACAGTCTGGGTCCTCATTTCACCCACCTCGGAAGGATGGAAGGCTGAGTCAACCTTGAGCCGGTGAGATTTGAACTGCTGAACTGCAGATAACAGTCAGCTGAAGTGGCCTGCAGTACTGCACCCTAACCACTGCGCCACCTCGGCTCTTGAATACAAGAACAGATGATATTGTCTTCCATACAATTCTTCCTAACAGAGATGGTATTCTATCTTCTTCACTACTGGTTTGGTAGCAGGAGTGCACATGGCCCCTCCATGCATGCACACACACATCCCCTGCATGAACCCCGCTCCCTGAACATGCGTGGCAGACACCCAAAGAGCAGCTGACCAACATGCTCAATGCAGCTGGGCTGGAGCGATGGCTGGCATGTCCCCAGAGAGGGCTCTGCATGCCACTGCAAGCCGTAGGTTCGCCGTCACAGTTCTAGTTCATCCAACATCAGGTTATAGAGAACCTGGAGTCCAGAAAACTACATTGTTTTTCCTAGTCTTCTGCCAGTATACTGTGAAAGGCAAGCCTTGCAGTGGCCAACAGAAGGTCTTCTGTCCCTTTTTTTTCTCCTCTGGGATTTTAAGGAAGCCTGTAGAGTGTTGTGCCGCACATGGTTTCTAATTATAAAAAGAAAATGCTGAGTAGCGGAGTGTGGATGTATAGATTATTTTGACAGATTTACGTTGTGCAGGAAAGTAAAAAGAAAGTATTTGCAGCTGAGAGAGTGGACTTCATGAAATCAGCAGCATAAAGGAGAAGCAGGACCCAGCAGCTTTATCACTCTAGCAGCAATGCTGAGAAGCTACAACCAGTCAGGAGTTGGTAAAGCTCCTTCTTTTTCTCATCTCACCACAGATTGAAAACCTGCCAAGGCAATGCTTAGCAGCAGTTTAGAACAGCAGCTGACAGCAACAGAAACCCACTTGAGGATGGCTAGATGGTAATTAAACTCTGGTGTAAGCTCAAGCAATCCAAAAGTATAGAGAAACACACATAAGTCCATGGACAGGTGTTATTATAGATATAAGATAGTATAGATTTACTAATAGGGGTAATGGTAAATAAGTGACTTTTGACTGTAATGAAAGTCTTTAGAAAACACAAGGATGATAAGACCAGTCTGTTTATTGCTGGTTATTTCCCAAAATAATCCATTTACATATGCTTCATAAAAAGTATTATTTAATTATTTAAAATGCACAATAAAACCCATGACATATACAGTGTTTCTTGGCAGCATGAACACTATAAATAATTGTAGTATGTTAAGTAAATACTGATATTTGTGATTTATTAAAGAAATAATTACACCATTCTATTGTGAAATTAAAGCAAATACTTCGTGCTTCGTGGTTTCTGAATTTTGCTCTTTTCAATATTAGTTATCTTTTTTGTGCCTTGTGTAAGGTGACCAGACGTCCCTATTTCAGCGTGACAATCACGCTTTATAACAATTTTTCCCGTGTCCCTCCGTGTTTTAAAAAAGTCCCAATTTTTTTCTGGCTTCATGTTGAAAGCCCAGTGGATTTGCTTAAGAAATCCTAACCGGGGCAAGACAAAAGACACCCTGTCTAACTAACCTCTCTCTCTCTGTCTCAGTACTTTCATTGAAGATATTAAAACTTTAAGGCAAGGAAACTGACACCCCCCGCCCTGCCCTTGCTCACTTTTATAAGAAAAAAATGATCTAGTACCATAGAGCTGCAGGAAATGGCTAGAGAGGGGAGCGACTGTTATTTCCTGGATTATCTGGAGAGGAGGGGCACGGAGGTTGGATGACTCCTCCAAAATGGTGGCAAAGTTTCTTTAAAAAATATTTCCCTGACTAATTTCACCATTTCAATTTGCTCAGTTCTTTGTATTAACATTTATATCATTTTGGATTGACTTGGAGTTTCTGCCTGCTGGTAAGTGAACTGGGGTTTTTTTCTTTTATTTTTTTAATGCATTTTAAAATAATGTAGGTTTTTAAAAATGTTCAGCTGCTGTTTTTTTATTCAAAACAATATGTGTTACACTATGATGTGCCAAGGAAAAATCATTAAAAAAAAACCCTGAAAGAACAAAAGGTTTTTTTTGGGGGGGGGGTATTTTCCTGATCAAAACTATAATTGTTTCTGCATGACACCCTTAATCACCAATAGCCAACTACACTTCATTCTAAATAGTTTTATTTCCTTTATTGTATGTGATTACTGAAGTCCAAAAATTGAGTTAATTGGATAAACTCAGCTCCACAATTTACTAAATATACAGTTACAGGAATTTCATGTGCTGTCTCTTAGGGTTTATTGAACATAGGAGAATAATATGACAGGGATTTGGTGTAAAATAAGCTTTTTTAATGAATTCAAAATCAACGCAGCAGACAAGACATGGGAGTGAACATAATACACACTTTAACAATATTTTTTTCTTTTAGCTATCAAATACTGCAGCAAGTGTGTCAGTAATAATAGCAAGACAGGCATAGGATTTTCCAGCCAGGTTAATTCTACTTTTTATGGTTTTGATGTTGTATTTAATTTTATCTGTATTAGAAACTTATGAAGGTTGTGCAACATTTTGAGGTGATATAGAGTATGTAAAGGCATGAATACAGTAGAACCTCTGATCACAACCATAATTCATTCCATAACTTTGGTCGCAAACTGATTTGGTCATGAATCAAACCTAATTTTGGAAATTTGGTGCTTACAAAAAAAATGATGCAGAAGGGGAAATCAGCAGCAGGGGTGGGGGGAATGTGAATATTTTGGTCAGGAGCGTTCGTGACCAGAGGTTCTACTGTATAACATCTTCACTTAAGACTTAAGATTCACTTAAGATATAACATCTTCACTTAAGATTCACTTAAGATATAACATCTTCACTTAAGATTCACTTAAGAACTGTGGCAAGAAAGGTGGTATAGTGACCAAAGTTACAATGGCATTGAAAAAAGTGACTGATGATCATTTTTCACACTTAGCGACCATTTTCACACTTAGCGACCGTTGCAGCATCCTCATGGTCACATGATCAAAATTTTGATGTTTGGCAACAGTTACAATTTATATTTGTAAATTGTAGTTATCTTGAAATAAAAAAACATTACAATTTTTTTTTTTTGCGTTGTATGAAAATTTTTGTTGCTCCATATAAAATTTTTAATCAAGCACCCCCCCCCCCGCCACCCAGTAAAAGGTGTCCCTCTTTACCAGTCTGAAAATCTGGTCACCTTAGCCTTGTGTTATGGAAAGAAAATAAAATTTCCAGGGCTGGGCATACTTTAAAATTCAGACGTAA
The DNA here is from genome assembly GCF_051295495.1 of Thamnophis sirtalis. Lineage (NCBI taxonomy): Eukaryota > Metazoa > Chordata > Lepidosauria > Squamata > Natricidae > Thamnophis > Thamnophis sirtalis. The sequence continues at coordinate 46,934,881 of NW_028261384.1, forward strand.
TTAAGGTTTCATGAAAGAACTTCACTCATGAAAATTAATGTGGTTCCCAAAAGTCATTTTAAGGCTGTTTTTTAAATAATCCATTTGGTTCTATTTTTCAAATTTTAGGAACAGCATTATAATATAGAAATAACAGTTTATAGATTAATACTATTGTGATTTGACAAATCATAGCTAAGTACAAATGGGCCTAACAGTCTATGAAATAAGCCAGTGCTACTATTTTACACTCAGTTTCTCTTCCATGTCTGCTACTGTATCTGGATTATATTACTCATGTAAAGGTCACTTGACAAATTTATATCAATAAGCGCATTAGTAACTTCCACATTTTAAAAAATGACCTCATATTACTGAGCCAGAGAAATTGTGCTTTAGTTGTGTTGATTATGCTTTCAGTGAACAAATATTTTTATTTCATTTAACATCTGATGTAAATAAATAAGGAGATCATTTTCTCCTGAATTTTTCATTTTAAATCAAGTATTGGAATAAACAGTGTTTTGTTTGGAGTAGGGAGATATTTTCCTGCGGTTCACCGACAAAACCGCGCCCGACTAAACCGCGTCGCTGATGTCATCAACAGGGCGACAACAGCATGGAGACAGAAGCACGCTGTAAACCCTAAACCTAAAATTAACCCCTAAACCTAACCCCCCTAAACCTAATCCTAAACCTAACCCTAAACCTAACCCTTAACCTAACCCTAAACCTAACCCTTAACCTAAACCTAAACCTAACCCTTAACCTAACCCTAACCCTAACCCTTAACCTAACCCTAAAGCTAATCCTAAAGCTAACCATAAAGCTAACCCTAAACCTAACCCTTACCTTAAATTGAATCAGCTTGCTTTAAAGCGCCCTTCTTTCTCCACACTGGCTGTTGTCGCCCTGTTGATGACGTCAGCAATGCAGTTTAGTCGGGCGCGGTTTAGTCGAGCGCGGTTTTGACAGTTTGCTGCCTGTGAGATGCTGGTGAAGTCATTCTGCCATATGAAACTTAAAATACTTCTCAACAGCTTTCGCAAAAGAATGCATACAATGATAAACCAAATAATTATATCACTTTCACCATAGCTGAAAACTATGACCTGAAGTACTGTGTTTCCCTGAAAGTAAGACCTGATCTTATATGTTTTGGGCCTCTAAATAAGCACTAGGGGCTATTTTCAGGGAAACATGATTTCAGGATGATTAACCTGGCTGGGTGCCTTGCCCCCCAGCACATGCAAAAGAGGCAGCAAATGCACAGGGACCAATGGTATCTGATAGCAGCTGCAGCCCACTAGTCCCTTAGTCAATGCACTCTGGGGCAGCTCAGTTCACACAGTGCAGGAGAGTTGATTCCCTGTCCAAATAGCAGACGGAGGCAAAGGGGTGGCGGGGGGAAGCTATCTAGATGTGCCATGGGAAATCTGAGTGTTGATGGGCCAGAGCAGGCAGCCAACCATGGGAGGTTCATCTTCACATGGTGGCATCAGCAGCTCATAGAGGCAGAAGCATGGAGCAGAAAGCAGGTGATCCCAAAGTGCCGTGCTGACTCTCTGTGCTGATATTGACTCTCAGCTTTTCCATGGCCTGTGCAGCATGTCCGGATTGCCTACTTCTGCCTCCATCTACTGCCTCTGCTGCTATTCAAAGATGAGTCTCCCACAACCACCAGCCCATTGATTCTTGACTTTTCAGTGAACTGTGAGGCCCATCTAGACCATGTGCCAACTCCCCCCTCTGTCTCCACCTCCTGCTTGGACAGGTAATCAACTCACCTATACTGCACAGGCTGCAGCTGCAGCTGGATACTACCAGCCTGCACACACTAGCCACTTTCTGTGCTGGACATGTCCACCCTCCTTCATTAGGACTTATTGTTTGGGTAGAGTTTATATTAGGCGCATGGTTAAAAATCAGGCTAGGACTTATTTTCAGGGTAAGTCTTATTTATGGGTTAACAGGGTAATTCCTTCATTTTACCTAATGACAAGACCTAGTTTTTTCTGCAATAATAATGCCTTTAAATATTAGTAAATGAAAAAGACTGTATTGACACAATAGCTGTGGTGAACAGGTGGATATGTCTGTGTCCTGTTGATGCTTTTGAATTTTAGCTCCCAGCAGCCTAACCAACTGTGAATTATCATTCAAAACTTTCCCAATTTGGCTGCCTTTCAAATGTGGAAAATTGCAGTACTTTTCAGCCAGCATGACCTTTAATAATGTTAGCTAGGTAACTCTGAGTATACAAGTTCACATATCTAGACAGTGTCCAAGTTGATCATATAAGAGAGTGACCTTTGCAAGTTGGCAAAGGCTGACCATTTGTTTATAACGAAGAGCCTATTTCTATTGCAGTATACCAAAGATAAATACCAAATATACTTATCTAGAATCAACTATTGTGAGCAATGGTTATATGAATGACATATGTACTTTGCAATCTGCTAGATTCAAGAGAGACTGCAATCATTAGGAAGTATTCCTACACCACTGATGTGCTTAATTTTCTATATAATTTATTTCTATTTCATTATTGTGTTTGATTGTTCTTCCTTTTACTGCGTAAATTATATTCTCATCAACACATACGCACATACATATGTGCTTTTCTTTTCTATCTGTAGACATATGGTCTATTATTTATTTAGCCAATCCACACATATTCGCATTTTTGATGAATGCAGTACTACTATTAAATTCATTTATCAGTCATATGTACTAAAAGGAGATAGAATAATAGCAATATGATCTATCAAAACCATTTCCCCAATTTACTAAATGCACTATGCTTTTATTTCATATGAAAGATGATGGGGAAAGGAGGGAGAATCTGGCTGCTTGTTAGACAGACTCTATCTCTATCTTTTGTCTACTGCTAAATTTTCTAACTTTCAGTATATAATTATTTGTAATGGTTTGTCACAATACATACTGTGATCATCTGCCTGGGAATGCACAGCAGTAGTTTTAGAAACATACCTTTCATGTAGTTAGAAATAATTAAGCTTCCGCACTTTAATGTGTTTTATTTTAAAGCATGATTTCAAAGACTGTATCTAATTACACTGTTTTAATTTTATCAAAATTATAGTTAAAATTTACTGTTCTAACTTCTTGTCTTAAATTAGGATGCTCATTATTCACTGAGGATTATATAATTATCAAATGAATACAAACAAATGTCCAGAATATTATTTACATAACCAGCTGTGCTTCTTTTTAAAACTGATAGACAAACAACAATCTCTGTAATAAAGCTGATTGTTTCATTGATTTGTAAAAAAAACAAAAAACATTTGCATATCCTTTCCCATTAAAAAAATCCTGGAGTAGGTTAGAGTGTTTTATGTATTCTCTCAAAGTAGATATCTTCCCATATCAAGAAACGTAATATTTGTGACAAATCAATGATTCTTTTGCTTTTGGTTAGTTATAGAACATGCTATAGAACAGCTGGACATAGCAGAAATCAACTACTAGCTAAGGATTCATTATCCTCCAGTCATTCTCCAACAAAAACTATTGTTTCAATATGGAAACATAGTTTAAAAAATGCAGCTCATGCTTCTTCTTCTTTTGGGGGGCGGGGTGCTCAGAACTGCCCAAATCTGATTATATTTCTTAATCCACTTAAACCTAGCTTTTCTATCAAGCTTTTTAAAGCCTAATATTGCCTTTTAGTTAGATGCAGTTGCTCTTATTTTCATTATATGTATCCTATTGCTTTGTAACCTGTTTTGACGCCTCTGGAAATAGACAGGATTTTAACTGTGCAACAAATAAATACTAAATGAGCCTAAATCCAGATTTCTAAAACCTCTGAAAATATCTGTTATGGGAGCTTTTAGGTATATCCAAGTCAAGACTTAGGCAGTTTATGAGTTCCAACTGTATCTAGTCCTTTGGCTATCCCTACAAAGTCCATGTGAGATGAATTTGAAATTAGAAATCAAATATAAAGAAGCAAATTGCAGGGAGTGAGAGAAGAAGCTGAGTCAGGTCCAGCTCTGTGCAGTCACCATGTTCTCCTTAAGTCAGTTGTCAACCAAGGGCAAGGAGAGAAAACTTTGAGAAGGGAATGACCATGTGAAAGCCTTGCAGGTGAGTGCGCAGTGAAGCTACTGTTCGGTACTCCCTAAAAGGTCAGTTTCTCATGAGGTTCCTTGCAAAAATTAATTGCCCACTTCTGCCCAAGTCAGGATGCAAGTAAACTAGTATAATAACATCCCTAGGCAACACACATACCCTTCTTTCCCCAAAATAAGACCTGGTCTTATTTTTATACCAGTGCCACCACCATAAGGCGGGGAGGAGGTGGAGGTCCCCCATGCCCCATGCCCCGGCTTACCTCAGGGCCCTGCAGCCAGGCCACCAATGCCCCAATACCTGCCTTGCCTTTTGGTGGCAGCTCCAGCAGCGCTGTCCAGCAAGACCCCACTAGTCTACTTCTGCTTGTTTATGGCCACTATGGAGCAGAGGGCCGAGTAATGTATCAGTGCCACAGCCACGAGCTGAGACAGGTGTTGGGTGTGGGTGGCCTGGCTATAGGGGCCCTGAGATAACTCAGTGCAGAATGGGGCATGCCTACCCTCCTGCCTCATCCCGTGGCTGGGGAACTGCAAGCAACCAGATGGTATGGCCAGAGTATGGCTGCACAGGCTCTTAAGTAGGGCTTAATTTGGAGGTAGGGCTTATATTAGGTAAATGTGTAAAAAACATGCTAGAGCTTATTTTTGGGATAGGTCTCATTCTGGGGGAAACAGGATACAAGCATTCAGTGTCTTATACTGACTGCTTACCCTAACTCTATTCCTCCTCACTGCTGCTCTACCTCCAAGTTACTGCTCTTCCAACCATTACTCCTTATGGTCCTACTACTGGATGAAAGTATCTTTTTCTAGCTATTTTAGTCTGCTTCTAGCTATTTTATTTCTGCACACAAACACACATCTTCTTCCCTATCTTCCACTTTCCAACTCCAATACCCCCAGCTGTCTCTCAGCTCAACTTCTGTAACCAATATTGCTCTGCTAGCTGGGAGAAGGCTAAAAGAGGCAGCAAAACAGCAGCACAGTACTTGTTGTTTTCTGGGTAGCCTGTCCTCTCATGTCTTAAAACAGCTATTACAATAACATTTTGAAAAACAAGTTGAAGCATAGAAAGTTTATAATTTAGAATATTTTTTATATTCCACAGAATTGCTTCTTTCAGCTCTTCCGTCTCAGTGCTGACTTTTCATGATCTTGTTCTGCAAAGCCAGCCAACCATTGGGGAAAGTGAAGTACTGGCCTTAGACAATAGATTCTAGTAGATAGTGTTACTAATTATTAATATAGTATGTGCATTTAAAGGTTAGAATAAAAGATATATATTGTGTTTATGCAATGCTGGTTTGCTCTCTTCAGGAGTAATGAAAAGCAAAGTTCCACGGTTGAAGACATCTTCAACTAGCAATCTAGTTCTGTGCATCAATATAACCTGGCATTCTGCATCCAGCAATAAAAAGTATTATGAATTTCCTACTTCAATTACTTAATTACTTAATTAAGATTAGAAGTGTAATTCCTTTTTTGCAGAATCAAGGTGAACTTTTGTAATCATTTACTTGTAATGAGTTTGTTAAAAGTTATACAGGCAATATTATGTTTTTCTATTTATTCCAAAGTTAATATCCATTGCAAAACTCCCACTACAACAGTGCCTGGCAAAGGAAGAAAGCAAAACTGGATGTCTTTTTGATCTGAGACTAAGACAATTGTGAAGATTAGGTGAATAAAAGTGGCCTCTTTTGTAAACTGCACTTTAAACATTTTTTACTGGATCGTTCTTTAGATGCCATTTCCCAGTGAATCATTCTGAAGAGGAACTGGCAGGGTTTTTTTCCTGAACACAACAAAAAGAGCAATATTATGTGCTCCACTGGGAGCTTAAATACCAATCCATCTGCTGAACACAGAGCCTCATTGAACTAAAGTGCCAAGAGATGAAAGCACTCCAACTGAATCCCTGATAAGTCTCTTCCACTTTCTCCCTTCTGGACCTATTGAACTACCCAGATGAGTATCTTAGAGGAATATTTCAAAAAACAGATTGTTGTTGTTGTTGTTGTTGTTTACTTTAAAAGCTGACTTTGCTGGAAGCTAAAATTGCAAATCCTATGCCATTTTTAAATGTATTGTTAATGCTCTCTAAATGCCATTTGAAGAGGAATTTCAAAGAAGCATAATTTATTTAAAACTTCTAACTAAGCAAATATGGTATAATTAAAAGAGCCTATGATTCCAACAACTGAATGCATTCTATGTGAAGAAAAATATAATGGCAGCTCATTTGATGATGGCAACTGAAGTATCCTGGCTCAGGTTATAGCTGGAGCTACACCACTGAAAAAAGATTCAATATATTTTAGATACATAGCTTTCAAGTAGAGAAGATGTCGCACATTCATTTTGAATTATGGTTGGGGGATTAAAGGAAATGGCTGCTGAAATGTCAATGACTTGATAATTTTGCAACAGAGAGGATAGTTTAAACTGGTGAGAATCCAGCTCTGCATTGTTTAAATTGTACAGTATATTGGCCCTGCAATTCAGCTCAGATATCTAGTTCTGATAACACCATCACTGTAATATAAAATCAGCTACTCAGAATCAGTTTAGAAAGTACAGTAAAATATGAGATTTTCTAAAACAGATCAAAAGTTCCCCTTATAAGATTTTGACAAAGAATATATCATCAAGACAAAAGGAAGAATTGCCGGAAGCCTTGGAAATTCAAGTCACGAATAAGGTTAAATATTTGGGGATATATTTAACCGCATGATGCAGTACACTCAAAGAGAGCAACTACCATAAACTTAAACAGCAGATTGCGATTGATCTGATGAAATGGGAAAATCTACAACTATCGATGATAGGAAGAATATCTACAATCAAAATGAATATCTTACCCAGAATCTTATATTTCAAGATAATTCCAATTAGATTAGGAAAATACTATTTTGACGATTTAAATAAAATACTGCTGAAATACATCTGGCAGGGGGCAAAGCAAGAATAAAAATAAAATTGTTACAAGATGCTAGAATAAGAAGAGGATTGGGCCTGCCTAACAGGGAATTATATTATCAGGCAACAAGCTTGATGTGGGTTAAGGAGTGGATAACATTAAGGAATTCCAGATTACTGACTGTAGAAGGACATGATTTATTGTTGGAAAGGCATGCTTTTTTATGGTATAAGGGAACTAAAACGCAGAGGTATTTTAGAAGACACTACTTACGGGAGGCTTTACTATTAAATTGGGAGAAGATCAAAAGGCAACATTACTTAAAAATTCCAGTCTGGCTATCAACTATTGAAGCTGATGAAAAAGTAATTAAAACATTATATGAACACTTACTAGAGGTTATGCTAGAGGAAGAACAAGTTAAAGAACCTATGATAGCTTGGAGGAAAATTTTTGGAGATGGGATTGAACTAGAGAAATAGCGGAAATTGTGGTCTCAAAATTATAAAATGACAATGTCAACAGCATACAAGGAAAATTTGTATAAGATGTTTTACAGATGGCATGTATTACCCCCAATGAGAATAGCAAGAATGTTCAAGAACAAATCAGAAAAGTGTTGGAAATGTCATCAGACACCAGGTTCATACTGCCATATGTGGTGGACTTGCACAGAAGCTAAAAGATATTGGACTAAAATTCACATGTGGTTGGAATAAATGATACAAAAACACATAGACTTTAAGACAGATATTTTTTTATTGGGAATTATACCGGAAATATATAACAGAGATCTGAAATATTTGATTGTAAATATCTTAACGACAGCTAGAATTGTATTTGCAATAAATTGGAAAAAAGAGAAAACACCAACGCAGGAGGAAGTCATTCGAAAAATAATGGAATGTGCTGAAATGAGTAAATTGACATTTGAAATTAGAGAACAAGAAGATGAACAATTTTATAAGGTATAGGATTTGTTCTATCAGTGGTTAAATAAAAAAACATGGAAATGAAAAATGTTGGAGAATTTTTTATACTGTAAGAATAATAGAATGATATAGGTGACATCATAAAGGCATATTATTCAATAGACTAAGAATGATGCAATGGAATGTTGGTATATATATGAATCCAATACCTAGAATATTTTGTTTAAAATGTAGGAATGACAATTGTAGCTGAACAAATGATGTATAATGATAATAATGTACCTATGTATATCTGATGGATAATCTGTGACTTTATATACAACTGAAAGTCGTGATGCACAAAAACCTGTAACCAAACAACATGCTATATGTAATTGATATATGTAATTGATGAAGGTTTTATGTTTTATGTTTTGTTTGTCTTTGTTTGTCCAAAAATAAAAAACTTTTTTAAAAAAAGGGTTCCCCTTATTAGAAGTTCTGTTTCTACCATAACAAAAAATGAATCTATTTTTCATAATTGGGTAATATGATGACAATCTATCTGGCGTTCTGAAGATGACTACTTCTTACATAAGAGATCAATTAGTTATCAGCTATTAGTAGATTTATCTATGAAGCTGTTTTATCCTTTTTTTAATTTTGGCCAAACAAGAAACATTGAAATTTCAGATTTATATTGCCTGAATAATGACATTCATTAACTTATTTGTTAAGACTGAACTTAATCATAGCAGCAATTAATCATCTCTTCATTTACATACCTTTATGTAAATTAATTTTACATACCTTTAATAGCAACAGCAACAGTACTTAAAGTTTATATAACAGCACTCTCTAAGTAGTTTACCGAGTCAGCACTTTGCCCCAAACAATCTGGGTCCTCATTTTACCCACCTAGGAAGGATGGAAGCAAACCTTGGGCCATCAAGATCAAGCTCCAAACTCCAATACTAATAGCTCCAATACTGCATTCTAACCACTGTGTCACCAGGGTTTTTCTAAAATTTTTACATTCTAAAGAGGATATATTGTTTTTGTTCACTCATGGCATTTATTTTGCTTGGTTTCCATTTAACATTGTGTATGAACCCAACCATTGTGATTTCTAAATCCTGGTGTTTTCTCATTCTCTCTCCCTCCCTCCCTCCCTCCCTCCCTCTCCCTCCCCCTCCCTCTCCTCCTTCCTCCTCCCTCTCTCCACCCCCCTCTCTCTCTTTCTCTCTCTCTCTCTCACTCACTCACTCACTCACTCACTCATATGTGTGCATATCCATATGCATTTTGAACAAATGTAATTTATTCAATAAGTCAGGAATAATGTATTCAATAATTTATTTATTCAATAAGCCAGGAATACGATTTAGCACAATATAGAAGCCTACTCATTTACTTGAGCAAAGACCTAATGCAATTTGAGTATACAGTATATTACCAAACAGTCTACCTAAATACAGAATTATTTCTTAAAATACCACTCAGCTTATTGCATATTGGCAGAGTTCAAACAGCAATAAACATCAGTTTATGCAATGTGCTATGACAAAACTATATAAACTGCAGGAAACCTTACTGCAGTGTGCAAACCAGCTATAGATCTATTTCAAGCTATTTAGCTCTCATCAGCTAGCCATACCCTTGCTGGGATTCGAACTGGGGCTGTTTTTACATATTAGGCAGGTATATTAACCTCTAAGCCACAAGCTCTCTTCCCTTTACAGCTCAGCCAGGGGCTGCCCAAGTTCAAAACCCAGCAAAGTGAGTATACAGTATATGGCTAACTGATGACAGCTAAATAGTTTGAAATAGATGTATACTACCTTCATTTATTTATCAGCAAAAATGCAACACAATTCATTCCCCTGGCTCAGCTGATAACATTTCATTCCTGCTATCTAACTATAAGAACCTCATTGCTGTCTCATGATAGGTACTCACCCGTGGCCAGGCTTTCTGGCACTATGCATGTCATCTATCAAAGTAAGAGATGCTTGACTTGCCAAGCAAAAAAAAAAAAAGACTTAATGATAAGACTTATAAATAACTTCTAAGGATCTACTGTGTAAAAAAGTTAGAGAATATCAAAACAATGTGCTTTGACAAGAACTTCCTTTCTCAGACAAGAAGGAACAATAATATAATAGAAATGTTGATAGAAAAATACAGCCTCATTAATGATCCTTACCATAAGCATTTTTTATCAATTCATCTTCATATATCTCATCTTAAAATTTCAAATTTCAGTAAGTCATAATGTGAAATATTACAGTTGGGAATATTAGCTACTTTTTCAGTTTATTAGGTTGCTTATTGGGGGTATAAAATTATTCAGATGTAAACTCTTAATAACTTTTTCATGAGCAATTTAATTTATTACTTTTTCTATAAGTGTACAAACCAAATACTCATTCATGTCACAATTATTTTCAAGGTATTTGTATTCTGAATGACAATTTTGAGTAGGTTATTTGATAAATCCTTTGCACTAAATCTCTAGTAAATAAAAGACCCAAATTCTTACATTTCATATATTTATAATGAGGGGAAAATTAACATTTTTATTATATAGGCTAAATTATGAAAATTATTTTAAAATAAATAAAATAAAGCCAATTTTGTATAGATTTTCTCCATACTGCTTCTAACTGACAATCATCTCAAATTTAAAGGGAAATGTATAGAAATCTAGATTTAATTTTTATTATTTATTTGAATATTTTTCCTGTTAACTTGCTTGCTAATGTTAAGTCTGTTAACTGAGGTTTGCCTCAAACTCTTTGCCTGAATACAACAAATCAAAGAAGACAAATAATAAACAAACCCTAAAGTGTTTTGTTTAGAGTAATTAGTAGATCATCCAAATCAGTGCTATTTTTTTTCTTTACTAATCATATTTTCTTTTGTGGCCTGAATGGTCAAGATACCTATTTGGGAATAACATTGATTTGTTTTACAAAAGTTTCACAATTCAAAGTGAAATAATAAAAGAGAATATTTAAGGGATCGCCACAAAAATAATAACATTATTGCAAATTGAGTCGTAATCCCTTAAATAAGCACCCGCTAATAGTGACACGGTGAGTCGGTGGCTAAGATGCTGAGCTTGTCAATCAGAAAGGTTGGCAGGTTCGAAGCCCTAGTGCTATTTAACAGAGTGAGCTCCTATTACTTGTCCCAGCCTTTGCCAGTTTAGCAGTTTGAAAGCATATAAAAATTCAAGTAGAAAAATAGGAGCCACCTTTGGTGGGAAGGTAACAACATTCCGTGAACCTTCAGCATTTAGTCATACTGTATCACATGACCATGGAGACGTCTTCGGAGAGTGCTGGGTCTTCAGCTTTGAAACAGAGATGATCACTGCCCCTTAGAGTTGGGAATGGGTAGGACATATGTGCGAGGGGAACCTTTACCTTTAATAAACTCGGGTCACAATTGGACCTACTATGTGCCTACTTAATATACAAAAAATCCAGTCTGTCAAAATACCTGATATATTCAAAATGCCTGATGTATTCAGTTGATCTTCACCTTAAAACTATAAAAAAAATAGGTTATGGCATTACAGTCTTAGGAGAAAGATCAGAACCAGAATTAGGGAAGCACTAATTTCCTTGCGTCTGAATAGAATCCAGGCAGTATCATTGTTTTACTCATGAAGAGGATGAACTCTTCACTGACAGACTGAAACTGACAATTTATACCATTCTAGCAGGTATAGGTATTACTGTAATGGACTTCTCTTTCAACAGTACTAAGTACTTTTTAAAAAACAAGCTAAAGCAGAAATATAAGACAATTTAGAAAAAGTAAGAAAAATCCTAAAAGATGATCTATGCAGTCCTGGAAGAAAGAATATTATATAAAGTTCTGTGATAAGTTAATTTACTTTAACTGAACAGAAAAATGGGAAAGGTGATATTCAATATACTGAATCACAGCAATAACTGCCAGACAAATTTAACTGAATAATTTCCTTAACTTCCAAAGAGAGTTTACCTTCTGTTTTTTTAAAAAGTGAGGATTTTAATAGAAAGAAAAGAGTGAAGGAGGGAGGGAGGAAGGGAGGGTGAGAGAGAGAGAAAGCAAGGAAGGAAGGAAGGAAGGAAGGAAGGAAGGAAAGAAGGAAGGAAGGAAGGAAGGAAGGAAGGAAGGAAGGAAGGAAAAGGAAATAAAAAGTAAGAATACAGTGAAGAAAAGAAAGGAAATATATCAAGAAATTACATCCAACTTTCTTTGCAAGTAAAAATATTTTTGTAACTTTCACCTCATAGATTATAATCAATAATATCTTCATCCAATAGACCATCTGTTTATAGACAAATACATAAAGCATCATTTTTTTCAATCAGTAGAAAAATCATTTTTATATGAGAAGTAACAAGATATCTTATTTTAACCTTGATCAATTAACTTTAGATTCCTTCCTTTTATATCTAACTGTATTAATCTTTAATCTATTGAAATACTGCCAAATTCTTTTTATTTCTTTTCAGTTTTTCTCTGTCTCTTCTCATAAGATTCTTCAAGATTTAACAACAACATAAATTTTTTTCCAGGTCACTATTTATTTCTGTTTGCATTTCCTTTTTTATTTTTAAAACATCTCCTGATTTCTTTTGTATATCTAGTGAGATATACAGCCTAACATACTCATAAGCGATCACTTGTAGATTCATTTTTTATGTCATCTCTATCTTGTCAAATAAAAGTCATTTCTTATCTGCTATTTCTTTTATGACATCTTTTGGACAGAGTTTAATTATAGAAGCAAACATTTTTTTATATGAACTTCTGATTCCATTCCACTTTCTTCAATATTTTCGGTGTTTAAAACATTTTGTGCCATTTTATCCACCTAGTTCTTTAACTAAAACCTTTAGTCCCCTCTAGTGTCCAATATTCAAAATAATATATCTTTATTTTGTTTTACAAAAGTCCAAATTAATATATTTCCTATGGAAAGAATTCTTAAATAAATTTCTAGGATCAAAGTCTTGTTTAGCTTTTTACTGGATACTACATTTTTTTAGTTCTTAAACTTATAATTAAAATTTTATTTCATTGAAGGATTGACTGAAAACCCAATGTTTTCAGACTTGCTGATTTGAGAGTCCGTGGAGTAGCTTAAAAATAGTTCACAAGCAATTTTTAAAATGGAAGTTAGCAAACTTAATTTGAATTTATTTGAATTTGAATTTATTAAAATTTATAGGCCGCCCTTTTCCCTGAGGGGACTCAGGGCGGCTTACAATCACAAGGGAGGGAAGTGCAACATCAAAAACAAAACAAAATGTGAACAAAGAAAAAAATAGTAAAACACAACTTTCGTTCAACAATCAAACACTCGGGCGGGTGAATTAGGAACCTATCCCCAGGCCTGCTGGGAGAGCCAGATCTTGAGGGCTGCGCGGAAGGTCTGGACGGTGGTGAGGGTACGGATCTCAGCGGGGAGATCGTTCCACAGGGTCGGAGCTGCAACAGAAAAGGCTCTCCTCCGTGTGGTCGCCAGTCGGCATTGACTGGCAGATGGGATTCGGAGGAGGCCCAGTCTGTGCGATCGAATTGGTCGAAGGGAGGTAATCGGCAGGAGGCGGTCTCTCAAGTACCCAGATCCACTACCATGGAGTGCTTTAAAGGTGGTCATCAGTACCCTGAAGCGCACCCGGAGACCAACAGGTAGCCAGTGCAGCTCGCGGAGGACAGGTGTAACGTGGGCGAACCGCGGTGCGCCCACTATCACTCGCGCGGCTGCATTCTGGACTAACTGTAGTCGCCGGATGCACTTCAAGGGCAACCCCATGTAGAGCCCATTGCAGTATTCCAGCCTAGAGATCACAAGGGCTCGAGTGACTGTTGTGAGAGCCTCCCGGTCTAGGTAGGGCCGCAACTGGCGGACCAGGCGAACCTGGGCAAATGCCCCCCTGGTCACAGCTGACAGCTGGTGGTCAAAAGTCAGCTGTGGGTCCAGGAGGACTCCTAAGTTGCGGACCCTATCTGAGGGGTGTAAAATTTGACCCCCCAGCCTAAGTGTTGGTACATTAGCCAAATTATTGGGAGGGAAGCACAACAGCCACTCGGTCTTGTCCGGGTTGAGTACCAGTTTGTTAGCGCTCATCCAGTTCCTAACGGCCTCTAGACCCTGGTTCATCACGTCCACCGCTTCATTGAGTTGGCACGGGGCGGACAGATACAGTTGCGTATCGTCCGCATATTGGTGGTATTTTATCCCGTGCCTCCGAATGATCTCGCCCAGCGGTTTCATGTAAATGTTAAATAGTAGGGGGGATAAGACCGAACCCTGTGGCACCCCACATGTTAGGGGCCTCAGGGACGATCTCTGCCCCCCGACCAACACCGACTGCGACCTGTCCGAGAGGTAGGAGGAGAACCACTGTAAAACAGTGCCTCCCACTCCCACCTCCCGCAGTCGTCGCAGAAGGATACCATGGTCGATGGTATCGAAAGCCGCTGAGAGGTCAAGGAGAATCAGGATGGATGCATAGCCTCCATCTCTGGCCCTCCAGAGATCATCGGTCAATGCGACCAAAGCGGTTTCTGTGCTGTAACCAGGTCTGAAGCCGGACTGGAAGGGGTCAAGATAACTAGCTTCCTCCAAGGCCCGTTGAAGCTGGAAGGCCACCACCTTCTCAACAACCTTCCCGATAAAGGGGAGGTTGGAGACAGGACGAAAGTTGTTTAAAATGGCTGGATCCAAGGATGGTTTCTTCAGGAGGGGTCTCACCACCGCCGTTTTAAGTACGGCGGGGAAGTGCCCCTCCCGAAGGGAGGCGGTCACGACCGCCTGGATCCAGCCATGTGTCACCTCCCTGCTGTTGGCAACCAGCCAGGAGGGACACGGGTCCAGAATACAGGTGGAGGCACTTACAGCTCGAATGGCCTTGTCCACATCCCCAGAGGCAACATCCTGGAACTCAACCCAGAGATGATTTGCCAAGCGGTCCTCCTGTGTCTCGGCTGGATCTACTGCGGTGGAGTCCAAGTCCGACCGAAACCGAGCTATTTTGTCCGCCAAGAATTGAGCATAGTCCTCAGCCCTACCCTGCAAGGGGTCTCCCGCATCCCTCCTGTTAAGGAGGGAGCGGGTTATCCTAAACAGGGCGGCTGGGCGTGACTCGGCGGACGCAACCAAGGCAGAAATGTATGATCTTTTGGCAGTTCTTAATGCTCGGACGTAGTCCTTGGTGCAGGTGGTTAGAAGTGCTCGGTTCGCCTCGGACTTATCGGACCTCCACTGGTGCTCTAGGCATCTCCTCCGGCGTTTCTTCTCCCGGAGCTCCTCGGTAAACCAAGGGGGCCTCCGGGATCCACTGACCCGGAGGGGCCATAGTGGCGCAATCCGATCAAGGGACTCCGACGCCGCCGAGTGCCAGGCGGCAACCAGAGTCTCCGCCGAACTGTGGGCGAGAGTATCAGGAATGACCCCAAGCTCCGTCTGGAACCTCAATGGGTCCATAAGTCGCCTGGGGCGGAACCACCTGGTCAGTTCCTCCTCCCTACGGTGGGGGTTTGGCCTCCGGAAGTCAAGCCTCAGTAGGCATTAATATTTAATATCCTTTAAAACCCACCAATTGCAGTTGCTAGCAAGATTGCTGTTTCTATCATCTCCTAGTGCTCAAAACCCATCATAGACAGTTATCTTGCAGTCTCCTCATAAGGGTCAACTGTTTGGCGTGCATGTAGGCAGTCTTCCATCCTTTCCTTTTCTAGATAGATTTTCACAGAGCTGTCTTCAGTCCTTATTTCTTTTTCAGAAGATCTGTCAAAAAGACCTTGTGCAAAGGAACCTAGCAGTTTCTCTGCTGGACTATTTTATCTCAAAAAGTGAAAAATATATAATTTCAACAACGAGTAAAGCCTGTAATCAAGAAGCAGTGTTATTATACAATGTCTGTCATTCCTAGTTTTGTTTTTATGCATTGAAGTCATTTTTTACTCCTGGTGACTGAGTAACTGACCAAGTGACCTGGTGACTGACCAAGTTCATTCAGTTTTCTTGCCAACATTATTCAGAAGTAGTTTGTCAGATCTTCTTATGCTAAGAGGGAATGACTAGCCCAAATACAGCTGGCTTTTGTGACAAAGGCAGGACTAGAACTCACCATCTTCTGGTGCTATACCAAATTGGCTCTCTCTCATTCCTGCAATGGTAAAATATTAATAATACCAGCGTTCCAAATATCATCCAGAATTAAATCAGAGTTCAAGACATAACTTTTATCAAAGTTCCAATTTAATAAGACAGACATGTTGATCTGTGGAAACCCGAATCTAAAAGCTTCCTGGGTTTCCACCCAGTTGAAAGTCATGATCTTGTCCCCACACCCACAAGTGCATCACATGGTCCAATCTTTCTCTGCCACGCTGGCATTTCCACCCATTTAGTTCCGGTCAGATGCAGAGGTGCAGAGACAAAGAATGACCTTGGGTTTCTACAAAGGAATGTTCTATTATGACAGCAACAGTTTCTACAATTCCACTCCTTGCTATTTCCCCTCCCAATTACTACACTAATGAAATAGTATAGTAAAATAATAGAGTGTGTGGCAGGCCAAAGATCCTAAAAGGAATATAACTGCAGGCCTGACAAATAGTTTATTATACATTAATGAACAGATACTCCAATTTGGTTAGCCAAACTATCTTCTAATATACTACATATAGTTATGTTTATATCTGAAATACCCAACAAGAAAATAAATAATGAAGAAAAAAAAAGCTTGAATCATGGGGTGGAAAGAATTCCAGAAAAACAATAGAATGATTCACTAAAAATAGTGTCCATACATACATAGCAACCTGTTTAACAATGATAGTTGTATTATGTAACTATATGCTATGCAGACTGGTTTGTGAAAACATTAGGATTTAATCATCCATGGTACAGCAATGACTTCATGTTGGAATGGTAATATTCAGAATTTACCAACTCATATCTTCTCAAATCATATATTTATATTTTATATTTACATTTATATTTATATTTTACTGCTTGTTAGTATGCAACAATTCCATAAAGGAATTTTAAATATATAGATATAATTTCAAAAACCAGAAAAAAAGTCTAGCTTCTACCTACTTTAAAGGAAGGCAATTTTTCAAATATGAAGAACCACTGAAAGTTTTATCTTTGGCTGAATTTATTCTGACTCTTAGAAAAAAGTAGCAAAAAATTGACAACGATAGGTACATGGAGTTGCTTATCATTTTAAAGTTCCTTTCAATGACACAGACTTTGAGAATAGCAAAATTCATAAGATAAAAACCACAGTCAGTGAATGAAGAGGGGCAAAGCACTTTGAAGATGAAGTAGAAATCTGATTTTATAGATCAGAGAATGGTAGAGTTAAAAACCTTATGATTGATTCACATGACATACGAATTACCCAGTTTAAAAACTGAGAAACAAAGTTTCAAATATGTTTAAACAAAGCTGAAAGCATTCAATATGAAGTTACCCTTTTATAGAGACAATTTCGTAGACATAACCAAAACTGATTTTTAACTATTCCTTATAACTAATAGATTTGTCTATCGCAGTCTTTTTGAATACATGAATATATATCCTTTCTTTACAAATCCTAGTTTTTTAGGAACTTCTTATTGAATGACAGAAGGCCAAATAAAAGTCTATTTCAAGATGGATGGACAGATAATAAAATATTTTATTATGAGAATATAGTTTCCTTTTATCTCTAACAGATGCATCTTACTGTGCTTTTTATTGATACAGTATTTGAAAAAACAGGATACCTCCTCTGTTAAAACTAAATTACTACAACACAGTTATCATTTTTCCTCTTTAGAGAGAGAAAGGGGATTGTATTTCCCAAAGTCAGGTTTATTGATTAGCTTCTAAGTACATTATAAAGCTAAAAGATACGTTCACTAACAGCTGCAAAGTCGCTGACTTGTACAGAATATATTTTCACCTTTCATGTGCCCATGCTCAAGGTCACTGAGGCTATTTCTGGTTGAGCTTTAATATCATATTTTTCTGCATGCTGAATTCTAGATATTACACTATTGATTTACAAAAGAATGACTTTTTTCCACTTGGCTACTTCCTATTCAGAAAAATTTATCTTCTTTGCTCCAGTACTTTTATGGGAATATTTAGTAAGTATAAAATTACTATGTGAGTTTTGGGGTGCAACTTTTCCTACATACATTTTATTTTCTCCCAATTTTTTGGGCTCTAGGAAAGAAAATATATTCTTTTTCTGATCAGAATTCCATTGTACTAAAGTGCCCACATAAAAACAATAGTATAAAGGACAAAAACCTTAGAAAAAGCAGATATGAGATTGATTTGTAGTAAGTCAGACTGTTTCTCCACTGATCTTATCATGCCAATCTTATTGGAAGAGTTCCCTCAGACTTCCAAATTCAAGTCTTTCTGTTCTGCTCACCTTGCTCTCTGAAATTATTTGACCAGAAACGTCAGAATGAAAATATGTGATAAATTAATAAGAGTTTGACCTTCATTCTGAGGTCAAAGTTTTACAAGCCTTGGTCACTTCTAATTTAGACCGCTACTGTATTCTATATATTCTTCACTGCCCTTGAAAGCAGTATCCAAAACCTAAATTTGATTCAGAATGCAACAGCATGAAGAGTTAATGCCCAATATACCCAGATAACACCACCCTTTTGCAAGCTGCACTGGCTTCCTATAAGCTTCCAGGGGCAATTCTAGGTGTTGTTGATAATCTTCTACAAAGTAATTCATGGAATGGGGATGGGTGATTTGTGGGACTGCCTTTTTTATTATAGTTGCTCACCACAGAGTGGAAAAAATACTATTAAGTCATTTTAAATTAGTATTATTAAAAGAAGCAAGTACAGAAAGATTATCTACAGGTATTTCTTCAGCTTAAGCAGGTTAGAATTAAAACAACTTTAACTGACACAAATCCAAAGTTTACATTCTAACGCAGGGGTGTCAAACTCGATTTCACGAAGGGCTGTATCAAGGTTGAGTTTGACCTTGGGGCGCCGGGATGGACATGGCCAAGATGGGCATGGCCAGTTCAACATCACTCGTGTTGAGGGCATATGTGGTGGCCTGTGCTTTGCCAGCAAAAACGGGCTCCTGAACTCTGTTTTTGGCTGTGACAGCCAATGTTCCTTCTAATTTTTTTTCAGTATGAGCAGAAAAGTATAGTGTTTGAGCGGCACATTTTCATGCCTGAGCACCTGAATTTTTTTCACAGATGTCACCCAAGACAACAACAAAATCAGTGTTATTTGAAACCCAAAGTTATGTTTATTCAAGGGACCTGCTTAATTAAAAAGTGTTATATAATATCAGTATCACTTATAATACTGAAAGTCTGCAATATTAAAATACTTGTATAGGGGATCCCCTGGATCCCCCAAAGAGATCAAATCACAACCAGTATGCCACCTTCTTGGATTATTGCTTTTATTTTCATTGAGTTTTTAAAAATGAGCATTATTTCATCCTTTTTTCTTTATTTTTGATTGGTATCTGCAATTTGTGTTAATTCTGTTCATACATATAATATAAATGAAAAACCCAGCTCTCTTAAAAACCTTTTAAATTCTTTGTGGTGCTCTCTTTTAGAATTGGCCAACTAATATTTCTATTCCCCCAACTAATGCCAGGCAGAGTTGACTGAAAAAGTAATTTTTCATGAAGGGACATTTTCCTAATATTTATGAATAATAGTTTATATTTATATCTGCTAGCTCCAGCAAAGGATGACCAATTATTCTAAAGCTATTATTGTTGCTTGTATCTCCTAATTTCAATATTTGTCTTGACACTCAGTACATCTTGCAATTATTTGTAGTTGGCAAATAAATATGGTAAGTGATTATGCTTTTTAAAGACATTTAAGTAATTGATAGTAATTAGTATTTTGCATGTTGTGCACAAAAACTGAGTATTCCATACTGGGGGAGACACTCCCCAAAACACAGCAGGAACAAAAAAGATAACATTCCCTCCCCCTCTCCTAAAAATCTTTCAACTGGAAAGTTCACAATAATTACATGCACTAACCTCTTAAAGGAGCCATTGCAAATACCCATTTTTTACCATTTTACTGAAATGTGAAAACTCAAGATAAATGTTTTTAATTCATTGCTAAGGAGGGAGTGGGCAGGGGGTGTTTATTGTTTATTAGTTTATTGAGGGCTCCAGACTGTCACCCTTAGTCTTGCAAAAAGCATGATCTCACGCCCACTAAAATCTCCCCCTCCTGCCTCAGTGCATACCGGCATTATCCCTTTCCGCAGCCACTTTTCCTTCTGCCTCCCCAAGATTCACCCAACACTAAGAGGAACAGGGAAAGAGGCATCTTCTCCGCCTGGTGCCCTATACCACTGTGCACCGAAAGCCAGCTGGAACCCCCCAAAGCGGCCAGTTAATGAGCTTCTCTGCTCAATCAAGTGAAGCCTCTGCCAGGAGAGGGTGAGAACAATCCAATCCGAATGGCAGCCAACAGCCATTGTACATTCTAGATTGTCCTGGGAGCCAGCCAGCAAGAGCAAGAGAGGGCGGGAGATGCTTGCTTTCTCTCCCCCACCGCCTAAGTCCGGCTGTGCAACCAACCACAGACCAAAACTTTCCCTGCCTCCACCCTGAGAGTGGAGAGGTATAACTTCTGTGACAGAAATCAGCCTGGGTGCTCCGCAGCTTGGAACAGAATCAGCAGGGACTCCAGCCGTTATGCAAAGGAAGCCCAGGAGCGCAAAAGTTAGCACCGGGAGTGAAGAGTGGCCTCTCATCTAACAGGAAACGTGACATTGAAAATCACTGTGTGGCAGTTGGAAACTGCCGCGGGGTGTTTTCATGTTATGTGCATGGCCGCGGAGGCGCACAGCTAAGAGGGAACATTGGTGACAGCCTCCTGCAACTCTATGCCAGAGAAAATGGAACTTGGGAGGGCCACACACTCTACTTTTTCACTGGCAGAGGCACTGTGGGCTGGTACTTTGCTGTTTCCAGGGTGGTCCTGTGGGCCAGATCTAAGCATCTCATGAGCTGGAACTGGCCTATGGGCCTTGAGTTTGACATCTCTGTTCTAACCCATCTGTGAGTGTCAAGTTAATTAAGAAAGATGTAGACTATGAAGATGTCAAGGCAGCAGTAGATCTACTCAGGTCATTTTATTAGTTTTTCTATATGTAAACTTCTTTAAGGCACAACTTAAGAATTAAAGACCGTATATTTTTGCTACCAATAGTTTAATATTCAATATAACGGCACCATATTTTTAACAAGCACATTTTGCTAGATTCAAAAGAAAATATTTTTTAAAAAGAATTATTGACAAAAAGATTAAAAATGCAACTAAATGTGAATATAGGGGTCCAAATGTAGTTATAAATACCCAGCCTAAATCAGAGGTGACATAGGGAGAAGTATACAAAATTAGTAGAATAAATCTTAACTCTGAAGCTATTTATAAATTATCTTGTGCTCAGATAATTCTAGATTAGCCTACCCAGACATCATTAATTAAAATATTCCTTTACATTAAAAATGTAACATTTTTCATTTAAAAAAATAAAAAATATAGATATTTTATAGCTAAAGTAAAATATTTCAACTGAATTCAGTTCCTGATCATCTTATAGATATGCCTATTCAGTTTTCTAGATAACAGTACTTAACTGGATTACAGTTGTTTGTATCTGTCTATCCACAAAATCTAAGAAGTTGCCTAGTTATTTGTTTAAAATTAATTAAATTAAAATTTCAGTATCCAGTAAAACTTTTCCTTTATGTCTGAAAAAAGTAAGAAAGCAGAAATCCTAGTTCTATCATAATTTGGATTGTTAGTTCAGAACTGAAATAAATTATTGTTATATCTAGGATAAAAGCACCCCAGACTGTATTCCACCAAAGAACTTCAAAAGTCTTTAATATAAAATAACTGCAGGAAGCTTTATGAATATTAATGGAGCTTAAATACTACATATGTATTTTCTCTTTAGGCATTAATCTTGAGCTGTTATCAGTTGATTACCCACACTATCAGTTACCACAAAATTACATTTTAAATCTAAGCTTGTGTAAACTTGACTATACCTATAAAGAATATGAAAACACAAAACTTTCTAAACATGCAGCATTCAGCAGATTAATGTTCCAAAATATTAATTCTAGTGGAAAGCTAAATCCCAAACCAACTGATTGCGCTAAAGGCTATCTGGTGTCAAACTGCAAGCATCTGGATTTCAGCAGTGTAGACATTAGCCCACAAAAAATGGCAAAGAAAGAAACAAATAATAAATTTCCCTTTACTAAACATAAAAACGATAGAAAGAAAAGCAACTGTTGTGAATTTAATAATTGGAACTTTATATTTAATCAGTTTGCTCTTGTTACAGTATGGCTATTTGCATATAATTACAATTCAGGGCAGATGTCTTTTAGTGAAAAGGCGCTGGCTCTAGCAGATGCATTGCAACTATGACAATAATTTCACAAATGTTGCCCCTTTCAAAATGTATTTCATCTGGGAGTATTCCTTTCTCTAGATACGTAAGAATTTGCAAAAAATAAAAAATAAAAAACTGAATTCTGTCTTTTTTTTCTTTTCTTTATTCCATCCTCCTTTTTTCATATTACTTTTTCCCCTTCTCTCTGCCCCCTATCTTTCCAATCTATCTACTATACTGCCATGAAAGAGTCTTTTGAAAAAAATAATATTTTGAAGTGAAAGACTTGTAAAGGTTATTTAGTACTGCTTATCTAAGAATTAAAGTTGTAACCGCAAAGCAAGACTTAGACTGAAACAAAAACATTACCCAAATTGTCTTGAAACTCTGAGTTCTCTTCAAATTATCTAAATCTTTGACTTACATTAGTCTTTTTCAATCTTTTTATCTGGGAGAACCTTTGATATAATTCTTGCATTTAAAAAAAAATAGTAGAAGATATGAGAACTTCACAATAACATATATGCATAAACAATCTCTGTGGAATTCCCAACAACCTTTCCTGGAATCTCAGCTGAGAAAGGCTAACTCATATGGTCTTCAGGTTCTTCCATACTTACCCACAAGGAATATATTAACAAGACTCGTTAACTTTCTCGCTTTGAAATCTTTCCAAAATGAAATTTATATGATGAAATATTGCATGTTTTTCTATTTCTTATGCCAAATATTCTCATACAGAATAAATATTATGAATTCTTAAAAAGTCACCTAGTGCTTTTTATAAAACTTATTAATCAAAAGGATCTTAGTAAATGAAAACCAGTTAAGCTATTTCCAAAACTAAGATTAAGAAATGAAGACTAGCAGAACTTTATATCCATAAACTACAGTGCAGGTTTGAGATTGGTAAAAAATCCTTGATTTTCAGTTGCTCAATTCGTAAACTATCAGCCTATCAAGTAGACAAGGCAGGAAATATGCCAAAATAAACTAATTATACTTTATTGTAAAGCTATATTAACAGAACCTTGCAAGTCTGAAAATACAAATCTTCCATGGTATCATTTTATTGCCAAATATGTTAGGGATAATTCTGTCTCTGCCTACTTTTAAGTTTATGGCTTCTCCCCCATTTAGTCTGTCTAATGATTATCTAGGAAGCATTTCTCCACTCCTCCTCCCCTGGTCTTCGCAGATCATTCTCACATTACAATACAGAACATGACCGAAGAAACCTTATTTTCTGCAATTTATTCACGGGGAGCAGTTAAATGGAATACCAATGGGCGTTTTAATAATCCCTCCTTTATCCAGGGAGACTTGGTGTACCAGAAGATGCCATTTGACTACCAATTTTACTGCAATGCCATTTCTCTTCCTAGGATAGGTTTGGTTTACAATGAACCCTCACCAGACCAAGACTAATTGATCAGGTTTAAATATCTGTTTATAGGTAAGAGATTAGATATGGGATGAAGATATTATTTGTTGTATTTTATGAGAATGTTAAATTTAGACTTCTAATGAAGATGGAAATTACTTCTTTATATATTTACCTTCTTTTTCTTTGCTATATTGTTATTTTATCTCTATTTTCTATTTATCTATCAATCTTTTTCCTTTTTCCCTGCATTTATTATTATTTTATTATTGTAGTTTTTATCTATTTATTTATATTTGATAAACT
This sequence comes from Thamnophis sirtalis, assembly GCF_051295495.1. NCBI lineage: Eukaryota > Metazoa > Chordata > Lepidosauria > Squamata > Natricidae > Thamnophis > Thamnophis sirtalis. The sequence goes on from NW_028261384.1 coordinate 46,958,941, forward strand.
ATTATTAAAATATAATATTATTAAAATAAAATATAATAAAAGTTTCCATAACTTTATAATCTTGCAACATTTTGTATGTGTATGTATATGTATATTTATTATAAGAGAACTCAGTTTCTAATTTAATTAATTAATTTTTTATTTAAAAAATATAAAGCTTTTAAACAGAATGATATATAATTTGTTTAATAACCATTTTTATAAATTAAGCATTATAAATATTTCAAGATACATAAATATCTTTATTCCAAGGTGACTTTTAATATCATCATTATAACTAATATTCTATTCCAAAGAATGTACCAGGGAAAAATATTAAATTTAGGCCTATTGTTGAAAAAGTAATTTATATAGAAGTGTACATGATTGGTTGTGGCTTCAAAATGGTAGGCAGGCAATCAAAACCCATTCTTTTTACATGCATGTAGTGTCCCAGTATATCTATGGCTTTTTAATATTTTAATTCTGTTTTTTTAAATGATGATATATTTGTATTTTCTTTCTTTTTCACTTATTTTCTTTTCATTTTTTTCTTTTTATCTAGTATTTGGATTTTTTTCTTTTATTTATTTTATTTTATTAGTAGGGATTGCTAACAAAATTCATGCTGTTCAAATTTTCCTGTAAAGTTTTCACAACTAAACATACTACTTTTTTTCAGTGTTAGAACTCCCTCTACTGATAATGAAAAGACAGTGCAGCTAAAATAAGTGAAAATAGGGCAGAATATAGGTAGTATAGGCAGTCCTCCCTTAATTTCCATTTGTTCTCAACCACTCAAAGGTATGAGGACACTGAAGAAGGGACTTACAACTAATCCTCAAAGTTTTGGCCATTGCACTACCCTCAGAGTCACATTATCAAAATTCAGGAACCCTCAGGTCTACCCACATTTATGATTGCCTTTTGGACAGCCACCTAACCACTATCACTGCCTGTCCCACGTGCCCAGCCCACTACCATCATGCCACACACACACACTGCAAATCACTACTGCAACAATTGGAGCCTTCTTTTGTACCACTTTATTTTGTGCTAATGCAGATAGGACCTGTTCCTGTGACAGCCTAGGGCCTTTGTTTCATTTATGCCCATCCAAGGCCTGGTGAAGAAGGTGGTGGGAAAAGAAGGATCTAACCAATATAGTAATGGCACATGGTGCAAGAGGCACATCAGCATTAGGAAGAGCTGGAAAGTAGCAGCAGTTAAGTGGGCAGCCAAAATACAAAGATGGAGGGAAGATAGGCAGATCAGGGAAGTTAAAGAGAGGCAGTGTAGATAGTCCCATACCTTACCTGGCCTCAAGCTAGATAGAACCAAGCCAGGAATGATTTGGATCATGATAGTTCCCCACCTAACTAATGGAATTTAGTTAACAACAGCAACTAGGACTGCCAAGATTGCCACTATTAAGTGATTCAGTCTTAAGTATTGTCATTAAGCAAGGATTATTTGTAAATTATGAATATATTAATATGAAAAGCTATATCTTGGCCATCTAAAATGGCCCACTACTAGGTATATCCATTCAACAGGTCTGGGTTAATACCAGAACACCTTAAATATCAAGGTTTAAGAAACCACATTTCACGCCTTTAAGTACTGTGTTTTATTCTAAGTAAAATATAATTAATTGTCCACAAAAGTTGGTTTTCCACCTATTGTATGAGTTTTTGTGGCAACAAAAGACATAACTGAGAGGTTGTGTCTTATGTATGGGCCACCCTGGTTCCATGTCAACATACAGATATTCTGCTGAGTTAGGTATGAAATTGGCAAAAATATTTTGAGTTAACTCAGATCTTCTAGAATTGTTCTTCAGAAATGTTAAGCTGTTATTGTTAGATATTACTTCTAACTACAGTGGTTTCCACAAAGGTCCTCTGTTCCGGCAGGAACATAGGTTTAATCCTATTGGTCGAAAGGTCTGACAGCTCCCTATAAAAGGAGCTGCAAACCGAGCTGCAGGCATTCCTCGGGCTCCTTAATTTCTACAGTGTCTTTCTCAAACAGAAAGCCACCATTGCTGAGATAAGATAAGATAAGATAAGATAAGATAAGATAAGATAAGATAAGATAAGATAAGATAAGATACTTTATTTGTATGCCGCCCTTTTCCCTGGGGGGACTCAGGGCGGCTCACAGTTCAGGGGGAGGGGAGGACAAACCAAGTTACATATAAGACAATACATCATTAAAAGCACAACATTCATACTATTCGGGCAGGGTTAAGGTCTTTAGCCCCAGGCCTGTCGGGACAGCCAGGTTTTAAGGGCTATGCGGAAGGTCTGGAGGGTGGTGAGGGTACGAATCTCCACGGGGAGTTCGTTCCATAGGGTCGGAGCTGCCACAGAGAAGGCTCTCCTCCGCGTGGTTGCCAGTCGACATTGACTGGCTGATGGAACTCGGACGAGGCCTAATCTGTGGGATCTAATTGGTCGAGTGGAGGTGATTGGCAGTAGGCGGTCTCTCAAGTACCCAGATCCAATACCATGAAGGGCTTTGTAGGTGACAACTAGCACCTTGAAGCGTACCCGGAGATCAACAGGTAGCCAGTGCAGCTCGCGGAGGATAGGTGTTATGTGGGTGAAACGAGGTGCACCCACGATCGCTCGCGCGGCCGCATTCTGGACTAGCTGAAGTCGGCGAATACTCTTCAAGGGCAGCCCCATGTAGAGCACATTGCAGTACTCCAGCCTAGAGGTCACAAGGGCACGAGTGACTGTTGTGAGAGCCTCCCGGTTCAGGTAGGGACGCAACTGGTGCACCAGGCGAACCTGGGCAAATGCCCCCCTGGTCACAGCTGACAAATGGTGTTCAAAAGTCAGCTGTGGGTCCAGGAGGACTCCCAAGTTGCGGACCCTGTCTGAGGGGCGTAGTATTTGACCCCCCAGCCTGAGAGATGGAACACTTGGCCAATTAGTGGGAGGGAAGCACAGCAGCCACTCGGTCTTATCCGGATTGAGCACAAGCTTGTTAACCCCCATCCAGTCTCTAACAGCCTCAAGGCCCTGGCTCATCACGTCCATCGCTTCATTGAGTTGGCACGGGGCGGACAGATACAACTGCGTATCGTCCGCATACTGGTGGTATTTTATCCCGTGCCGTCGAATGATCTCGCCCAGCGGTTTCATGTAGATATTAAAAAGTAGGGGGGACAGGACCGAACCCTGTGGCACCCCATATGTTAGGGGCCTAGGGGTCGATCTCTGCCCTCCGACTAACACCGACTGCGACCTGTCCGAGAGGTAAGAGGAGAACCACTGTAGAACAGTGCCTCCCACCCCCACCTCCCGCAGTCGTCGCAGGAGGATACCATGGTCGATGGTATCGAAAGCCGCAGAGAGGTCCAGGAGTACCAGGATAGAGGCATGGCCTCCATCCCTAGCTCTCCAGAGATCATCGGTCAATGCGACCAAAGCGGTTTCTGTGCTGTAGCCAGGCCTGAAGCCAGACTGGAATGGATCAAGATAACTAGCTTCCTCCAAGGACCGCTGGAGCTGAAAGGCTACCACCTTCTCAACAACCTTCCCCACAAAGGGGAGGTTGGAGACTGGACGATAGTTGTTTAGAACGGCTGGATCCAAAGATGGTTTCTTCAGGAGGGGTCTCACCACCGCCGCCTTAAGAGCGGGGGAAAAGACCCCCTCCCGAAGGGAGGCGGTAACAACCGCCTGGATCCAGCCCCGTGTCACCTCCCTGCTGTTAACAACCAGCCAGGAGGGGCACGGGTCCAGCACGCATGTGGAGGCACCTACAGCTCTCATGGCCTTGTCCACATCCTCAGGGGCAACAGCCTGAAACTCAATCCAGCGATGACCTACCAGATTATCCCCTAGTGCCTCGGCTGGTTCTGCAGGGTTGGAGTCCAAGTCCGCCCGAAACCAAGCAACTTTATCCGCGAGAAACTGGACGTAGTCCTCAGCCCTGCCCTGCAAAGGATCACCCGTATCCCTCCTATTTAGAGCCAAGAGCCAAGGTGGCGCAGTGGTTAAATGCAGCACTGCAGGCTACTGCTAGATCAGCAGGTCAGCGGTTCAAATCTCACCGGCTCAGGGTTGACTCAGCCTTCCATCCTTCCGAGGTGGGTAAAATGAGGACCCAGATTGTTGGGGGCAATATGCTGACTCTCTGTAAACCGCTTAGAGAGGCCTGAAAGGCCTATGAAGCGGTATATAAGTCTACTGCTATTGCTATTGCTATTGCTATTGCTAACAGGGCGGCTGGGCGCGACTCAGCGGAAGCAATCAGAGTGGCAATGTAAGTTCTTTTTGATGTCCTGATTGCCCGGATGTAATCTCTGATGCAAGATGTTAAATAGCAATAGCAGTAGACTTATATACCGCTTCATAGGCCTTTCAGGCCTCTCTAAGCGGTTTACAGAGAGTCAGCATATTGCCCCCAACAATCTGGGTCCTCATTTTACCCACCTCGGAAGGATGGAAGGCTGAGTCAACCCTGAGCCGGTGAGATTTGAACCGCTGACCTGCTGATCTAGCAGTAGCCTGCAGTGCTGCATTTAACCACTGCGCCACCTTAAAAGTGCTCGGTTCGATTCGGATTTATTGGATCTCCATTGGTGCTCTAGGCGTCTCTTCCGGCGCTTCCTCTCCCGGAGTTCCTCAGTAAACCAAGGGGCCCTCCTAGATCCACTGCCTCGGAGCGGCCGTAGAGGCGCAATCTGGTTAAGAGACTCCGTCGCTGCCGAGTTCCAAACAGCAACCAGAGTCTCCACCGGACTGTGGGCGAGGGTATCAGGAATAACCCCAAGCTCCGTCTGGAACCTCAGAGGGTCCATAAGTCGCCTGGGGCGGAACCACCTGGTCGGTTCCTCCTTCCTACAGTGGGGGTTTGGTCTCCGAAAGTCAAGCCTCAGTAGGTGGTGGTCTGACCATGATAGGGGTACGATCTCACTACCCCTCAGACCAAGATCACAAGTCCACTGCTCCGAGAGAAATACGAGGTCGAGCATGTGACCCGCCGAGTGGGTTGGGCCCCGAATTACTTGGGTCAAGCCCATGGCTGTCATGGAAGCCATGAACTCCTGCGCTCCATCAGAGTGTTCACCGAGCGAAGGCAAATTGAAATCCCCCAGAACCATAAGCCTGGGGAACTCAATTGCCAGCTCGGCTACCGACTCGAGGAGCGAGGGGAGGGCTGCTGCAACGCTGTTGGGAGGCAGGTACGTTAACAGCAGACCCACTTGACCCTTGAGGTCCAACTTCACCAGCAGTGACTCACACCCGACAAGCTCCGGAGCAGGGATCCTACGAGGTACTAGAGACTCTCGGATAACAATGGCCACACCCCCACCCCTTCTCTGAGGGCTGATGGAGCACCTGAAAGCCCTCTGGGCACATCTCTACGAGAGGGACTCCTCCCTCCGGGCCCAGCCAGGTTTCAGTAATACATGCCAGGTCTGCCCTCTCATCTAAAATTAAGTCCCGGATGAGAGAAGCCTTATGAACTACAGACCTGGCATTTAGCGACAACAGCCTGAGACCAGGGTCCTGATTACTCGCACCATCTGGCCTTGGAGTGGGACTCATAGGGCCGGAAGGAGGGATCTCTGTAACGTAGCGAGCCCTCCTTCCCCAGTAATGGCCAGCCCTAAAGTCCCCGCCATATCTGCCCCTCCCTGTTACGACCGTAATGCTCTGACCCACTCCCGTGTCCGTAATTCCCCCGACCACCCCAATGACCCCCGCATTCCTCGACAGGTCCTCCGAATCAGACATACTCATTCGTTCACCCCAAGCAGTCCCCATGTAATAATTAAAACACAAAAAATACAACAATAATAGGCAATAAAAAGGTGGGATCATTCACTCAATCACATGCAAATCCCATACACTCGCCATACCAGTTAAATGATTGCGCAACTGTGCGAAGTTCGTACAAGGCTTATATCAGGGTAGGAGAGGAGGTCTTAATGATCTTAGCCTTCTCCTCTGCAAAATCCAGTAAAGAGGACACGGTCCGAAGAGGGCTGCTCCGCCCCTCTCCCTTCTTCCAAGTCCCAAAAATGACCCAAGGCCAAAGGTTCAGAGTCCGCGTTGGATAAGATGGTTGCAAATGGAGTCGTGAGGGCGTAAACGCCTGATTTTAACAAGCAATAGCTTTGTAGTCTCACCCCTTCCAGGCCAGGATATAATCCAAAACAGAAGCCAACAACGGTCCATAGAAGGCATGTAGATGTTATGCAGAGGAGTGCCTTGTCTTCCCCCTCTCCTATAGGCCTGACAGGGTCTAAAGTCTGAGGGTGGCTGGAACAGGTTGAAAGAGAGGGGGGGTGCGTCGGTTGTTAGGACGCCAAGTCCCCACCCATATTTCTGCCATCCTCTATCGCACCTTACATGAAACCGATGCACCGCAAAAACACAGTCCATGGCGCCCTGAGAGTTGTAATTAAGTGGGCGCTATCCGAGTTGGTATTCCAGGGGCAGTGACAGATGGCAATGTAGTCAGAGGAGGTCGGATGTTGAAGGCCACGATCAGATGGTCACAGGCCAGGATAGTGGGGAGCCAATGCTAGGCAAGGGAACAGAGGGAGACTTCGCAGCAGCGGAGGCAAACAGAAGGAAAAATATTGCCAAAGGACAAAGCCCGGACCCAAAGAGCAAAGGGGGAGGCTGTGACTCCCTCAAGGCTCACCGGTCATTTGGCTCCGTCAAGCTGGCCAGGAGGGGGGAGGTGTTCAAGCTGTAAAAAAAAAAAAAAAAGCCCTTACACAGTCTCCTAACTAAGAACGCGAAGTGGTCCTGGGGCAGAGCTGAGGTTACCGTATTTGCCGTGGTAAAACGACTCCTGTTGGTGGACTTCTTTCTAGTCCAATACAGCCAGACTCTGCCATTGGTGCTGACCTGCGACACTTCCCCCTTCGCCGTCAGCACTGTCCTCAGCCACCGCATGCCCAATGAAACTGAAGGTCCTATTGCATTTTACTCCAGGACCTTGTCCGCTGCTGAGCGGAACTGCAGCCAGCTGGACCGTGAGGCATTGGCTGGAGTGGCTGGAGTAAAGAAGTTCCTTTATGGCTGGGACTTTGAACTGGTTACTGACCACAAGCCGTTGTTGGGCTTACTGGCTGGGGACTGACCTACCCCAGTGTCGTTATCACCTCACATGACCAGGTAGACCATCTTCATAGCTGCCTACTCCTACCACCTCATCCACCGACCTGGATCCAATTTGGGGCACGCTGACACCCTGAGCCTCTGCCCGTTGCCAGAACTTCTAGCTGACCCTACCCGCAAGACTCCAGTCCTTCTCATTGACTGCCTTGAGCCTGGGCCTGTCTCATCCAGTGACGTTGCCTGTCACTCTGCAAAGACATTTAGACATTTAGACATTTTATTAAGATTTATAGGCCGCCCTTCTCCCTGAGGGGACTCAGGGTGGCTTACAATCACAGGGAAAGGGGTGCAATACCAAAAGACAAACAGTGAGTGAACAAAATAAAATAGTAAAACACAACTTGCATTCAACAGTCAACACTCGGGCGGGTAAATTAAGAACCTATCCCTAGGACTGCTGGGAGAGCCAGATCTTAAGGGCCATGCGGAAGGTCTGGATGGTGGTGAGGGTACGAATCTCGACGGGGAGATCGTTCCACAGGGTCGGAGCTGCAACAGAAAAGGCTTTCCTCCGTGTAGTCGCCAGTCGACATTGACTGGCAGATGGGATCCGGAGGAGGCCCAGTCTGTGCGGTCTAATCGGTCGAAGGGAGGTAATCGGCAGAAGGCGGTCTCTCAAGTACCCAGATCCACTACCATGGAGTGCTTTAAAGGTGGTCATCAATACCCTGAAGCGCACCCGGAGATCGACAGGTAGCCAGTGCAGCTCGCGGAGGATGGGTGTAATGTGGGCGAACCGCGGTGCGCCCACTATCACTCGCGCGGCTGCATTCTGGACTAACTGCAGTCGCCGGATGCACTTCAAGGGCAACCCCATGTAGAGCCCATTGCAGTATTCCAGCCTAGAGATCACAAGGGCTCGAGTGACTGTTGCGAGAGCCTCCCGGTTCAGGTAGGGCCGTAACTGACGGACTAGGCGAACCTGGGCAAATGCCCCCCTGGTCACAGCCGACAACTGATGGTCAAAAGTCAGCTGTGGATCCAGGAGGACTCCTAAGTTACGGACCCTATCTGAGGGGTATAAAATTTGACCCCCCGGCCTAAGTGTTGGAATATCGGCCAAATTGTTGGGAGGGAAGCACAACAGCCACTCGGTCTTGTCCGGGTTGAGTACCAGTTTGTTAGCGCTCATCCAGTTCTTAACGGCCTCAAGACCCTGGTTCATCACGTCCACCGCTTCATTGAGTTGGCACGGGGCGGACAGATACAGTTGCGTATCGTCCACATATTGATGGTATTTTATCCCGTGCCTCCGAATGATCTCGCCCAGTGGTTTCATGTATATGTTAAATAGTAGGGGGGATAAGACCGAACCCTGCGGCACCCCATATGTTAGGGGCCTCAGGGACGATCTCTGCCCCCCGACCAACACCGACTGCGACCTGTCCGAGAGGTAGGAGGAGAACCACTGCAAAACAGTGCCTCCCACCCCCACCTCCCGCAGTCGTCGCAGAAGGATACCATGGTCGATGGTATCGAAAGCCGCTGAGAGGTCAAGGAGAACCAGGATGGACGCATGGCCTCCATCTCTGGCCCTCCAGAGATCATCGGTCAATGCGACCAAAGCGGTTTCAGTGCTGTAACCAGGTCTGAAGCCGGACTGGAAGGGGTCAAGATAACTAGCTTCCTCCAAGGCCCGTTGAAGCTGGAAGGCCACCACCTTCTCAACAACCTTCCCAATAAAGGGGAGGTTGGAGACAGGATGATAGTTGTTTAAAATGGCTGGATCCAAAGATGGTTTCTTCAGGAGGGGTCTCACCACCGCCGTCTTAAGTGCGGCGGGGAAGTGCCCCTCCCGAAGGGAGGCGGTCACGACCGCCTGGATCCAGCCATGTGTCACCTCCCTGCTGTTGGCAACCAGCCAGGAGGGACACGGGTCCAGAATACAGGTGGAGGCACTTACAGCTCGAATGGCCTTGTCCACATCCCCAGAGGCAACATCCTGGAACTCAACACAGAGATGGTTTGCCAAGTAATCCCCCTGTGTCTCGGCTGGATCTACGGCGGTGGAGTCCAAGTCCAACCGAAACTGAGCAACTTTGTCCGCCAAGAACTGGGCATAGTCCTCAGCCCTACCCTGCAAGGGGTCTCCCACATCCCTCCTATTGAGGAGGGAGCGGGTGATCTTAAACAGGGCGGCTGGGCGTGACTCGGCGGACGCTACCAAGGTGGAGATATGCGTTCTTTTGGCAACTCTTAGTGCCCGGATGTAATCCTTGGTGCAGGTAGTCAGAAGTGCTCGGTTCGCCTCGGACTTATCGGACCTCCACAGGTGCTCTAGGCGTCTCCTCCGGCGCTTCTTCTCCCGGAGCTCCTCAGTGAACCAAGGAGGTCTCCGGGATCCGCTGACTCGGAGGGGCCGTAGTGGCGCAATCCGGTCAAGAGACTCCGATGCCGCCGAATACCAGGCGGCAACCAGAGTCTCCACCGAACTGTGGGCGAGAGTGTCAGGAATAACCCCAAGCTCCGTCTGGAACCTCAGAGGGTCCATAAGTCGCCTGGGGCGGAACCACCTGGTCGGTTCCTCCTCCCTACAGTGGGGGTTTGGCCTCCGGAAGTCAAGCCTCAGTAGGCAGTGGTCTGACCACGACAGGGGTATGATCTCATTACCCCTCAGACCAAGATCACGCATCCACTGCTCCGAGAGGAATACGAGGTCGAGCATGTGACCCGCTGTATGAGTTGGGCCCCGAATTACCTGGGTCAAGCCCATGGCTGTCATGGAAGCCATGAACTCCTGCGCCCCGTCAGAGCGTTCACCGAGCGATGGCAAATTAAAGTCCCCCAGAACTATAAGCCTGGGGAGCTCAACTGCCAGCTCGGCTACTGACTCGAGGAGCGAGGGGAGGGATGCTGCAACGCAGTTGGGAGGCAGGTACGTTAGCAGCAGACCCACTTGACCCTTGAGGTCCAACTTTATCAGCAGGGACTCACACCCGACAAGCTCTGGAGCAGGGACCCTACGAGGTAACAGAGACTCCCGGATAACAATAGCCACACCGCCACCCCTTCCCTGGGCTCTCGGCTGATGAAGCACCTGAAATCTCTCTGGGCACATCTCTACAAGGGGGACTCCTCCTTCTGTGCCCAGCCAGGTTTCAGTAATACATGCCAGGTCTGCCCTCTCGTCAACAATTAAGTCCCGGACGAGGGGAGCCTTGTGAACAACAGACCTGGCATTTAGCAACAGCAGCCTGAGACCAGGGTCCTGACTACTCGCGCCATCTGGTCTTGGAGTGGGACTCATAGGGCCGGAAGGAGGGATCTCTGTGATGTAGCGAGCCCTCCTTCCCCGGTAATGGCCAGCCCTAAAGCCCCCGCCGTATCTGCCCCTCCCTGTTATGACCGCAATGCTCCGCAAAGGACTCCACCATCAAGCAAATTTTGAACTGAGTGTGGAGTGGCTGGCCCAAGGGACCTGTTGGGACTGATTTCAAAATGTATTTTGCCAAACACGATGATCGGTTGTTAATGGCTGTTTAGTGTGGGGGAACTGGGTTGTTGTTCCACCCAAACTGTGCATTGCAGTATTAGAGGCGTTGCACGCAGGGCATCCTGGAATTGTCAGGATGAAGTATTTGGCTAAGAGTTACATGTGGTGACCTAACATGGCCAGGGAGATCAAAGAGTGGGTGGCTACCTGTACACTGTACCAGGAGTCCAGACCAGCTCCCCCAGAGGCACCCGCTAAGGAGTGGGAGAGACCTCAAGCATCATGGTTCTAGGATGCACATTGACTTTGCTGGCCCAGTTCATGGCCAGACATTCCTCATAGTTCTGGACGACTACTCAAAATGATTACAGGTAGTCTTTATGACCTCCACTATGGCAGAAGTGGTCATCAAGGTGCTACAGACACTTTTCTCCACACACGGCCTGCCCGACATCTTGCTCTCTGACAATGGGCCCCAATTCACGGCCATTAAATTCGAGACCTTCCTAGCAGCTCCAGGAATCAGGTATGCCCTGGTTGTGCCATTCCATCCGGCCTCCAATGGTCAGGCGGAGAAAATGGTGAAATCTGCAAAAGAGGCCCTCTCTAGGATGGGCCCAGGAGATTGGCAAACACAGGTTGACCATTATCTGCTAATACAACACATCACACCAAGTGCCACTACAGAGAGAAGCCCATCCGAGCTTCTCATGGGTCGCTGGCTAAGGTCCCACTTAGACTGGCTACACCCCAATTATTCTGCCTCATCGGCCCCAGATTCTACAAGCAAGATTCGGACATTTAGCATAGGGGATTTGGTGTACCCCCACAACTATGCCGGGGGAACTCTGTGGATTCCTGCCACAATGATAGGCATCACCGGGCCTCGCTCTTACCTCTTAGAACTCAAGGATGGTAGGAATTGGAGGAGGCATATTGACCAACTCCGTGGCTGCCTCTCCAACTCCATGCTTAGACAACCAGAGGTAACTCCTGCACAAGTTAGCCAAAGCCCTACCCAAACGGAGCAAACACCCACTCCTTCCATGGCCAGCTCAAGCCTGAAGGTACCAGGAAACTTATCTGATTTTGTTGCAGGTCCACAGCGAGCTACGAGCGAACCGGCTCTAGAAGCTCTAGCTGCGGCTTATGAAAGGTTCCAGGAGTTTACACCAAGTGGAGCTGCAGAGCAAACAGGTCTGTCCAACCTGTCCAAGGAAGCCCTTTCTACTGAACTGCACAGGTAAGGCAGAGCTACCCAAAAGCCCACCCACCTGAGTGACTACATTACAAGTAGGATTGTTCCAACAAGAGGGGAGGGGTGTTAGATATTAGTTTTAACTACAGTGGTTTTCACCAAGGTTCTCTGTTCTGGCAGGAACAGAGGTTTAATCCTATTGGTCGATAGGGATAAAAGGGCTGCTGTCAGATTCAACCTTCACTGGATTGTTCTCACTTGTTGTACTCAATAAAGAGCTGTTGTTACCATTAAGCCTGTGTGTGCCTATCCATTACCCAATCCAACAGTTTTACTGATTGTTTGCATTAAGTTTCTTTATCATTTACTAAAACTAAAAACTGCCTGAAGAATGGGGCATTCATCAGGTTTTCTACAGAAAAGCTGACAAGATTGCCAACATGATTTTGTATCTGAAAAGGTAAAAATTTAAATGATACCGTTTCAAAGCTACATTTCAAAGTGCATTTGTATTCCCTGAGGATGATTTACTTGAAATAAACTTCCCTTTCCTTGAATCTGTGCAAGGCTGTTAGAAAGGGTAAGAAGCTGGATAATTAACCTGACAATAAGATAAAGCATTCCATGGAACTGCATATGAAGAAAAAAAGCAGAATAGGTCTGCCAAATTGAGTCTCATAAAAAACAAAAGTATGCCCTTGGTTAATATTAAATATCATTTTATACAGGTAGCCCTCAACTTACAACAGTTCATCTATTGACAGTTCAAAGTTACAGCAGCAGTGAAAAACAGTTATTTATGACCATTCTTCACACTTACGACCATCGCAACATCTGATGGTCATGTGATCAATTTTTGGATGCTTAGCAACTGGTTCATATTAATGATTGTTGCAGTGTCATGGAGTCAAGTGAACAGTGTCTGTGACCTTCTGACAAGCAAAGTCAATGGGAAAGTCAGATTGACTTAACAACTGTGTTACTAACTTAACAACTGCAGTGATTCACTTAACAATTGTGACTAGAAAGATCATAAAATGTGGGAAAACTGTTAATGTTTCACTTAACAACATACATTTTGTGCTCAATTATAAGTCGAGAACTATTTATAATGTATATCATCCTCAAAGTATGCTTCCGATTATCTCAAAATATGCAAGACAGGATTGAAAAAAATGTGTTAGTTAAGACATCTGAAAGCCACAAGGTAGAAGGAAATCAGACCATATTGTGTACGAACAATTGAATTGGGATTAATTATGGTTCAATTGTATTACTGTTTAATAGTGTTTTTAATGAATGCCATAGTTATCTCAGCTATAATTATTAATGAGACTGTTACCATTAATATAAATATAACTGCCATTCTCACTGCAGTTTTTCACAAGCAGATGTCAATCTTTTGATTCATTATATTTATTTTGTACAAGTCAAACAACATATGTAACACTGTCTCTTCCTAATTCTCAGTAAAGTGGGTTGGACTGAGAAAGATTTGACTGGTACAAGTCACCCAGATTTCTGTGTATAAAGAAAGAGTAGAATTCAAGGCTCTCATAGCACCTTAACCATCACATCAAATTCCTACTGAGGTTCCTTCTGAGAATTTTGCATTATAGAAGAGCAAATATTACGTAATCTATGAAAAGAAAGTCACAATCAACAATCTACACAAATTAATATTCCAAACAGAATATAAATACAAACATGAAGAAACATAAATTTGCAATATTAAATAATAACAACAATAATTGGATCTCTCACACATACCTTTAACTTTTAACTGAAGAAAAGGCAAATAATTTTACTAGATTCCAACCTATGAAAACATTCAGAACTGATTCTTTCAGGAATCTGAATGAAAGGGGAAAGGTATGTTTATATGTTCAGCAGTATGATAAGGATCACATGGTGTGTGGACAAATATGAATAACACAAAGAGTATATTGAGGGCATGGATTTGCTGAAGGGGAATTGTTTCAACCCAACACGATGTTTTAGTTTTGGCATTCATGCAATTGTGGATGGAGTCTGATGGGAATTCTTGATGATTCCTCTGTCTAAATTATCTGTAGTAATTAAGCAATTCTGCTTGCTGGAGGATATAAAGAAATCACTGTACTGAAAGTATAAAAGAGTGTAGGGAAGGAAGCACTATTTGATTTTGTCTCATCATTTTGTAGATTATGTCATGTTGAAATAGGCCACCGAGGATTTAGTGGCTGAATGACAGGCCACTATAAGTCAGCAATAAGATAGAGAATTAACAACCAAAGGTGCAAAGACTAGCTAGGTTAATTATGTTTCTGGGCTTCATTGAGCAGTGATCTTCAAAGAGAAGCTAGGAAATCACCTCTCAGAGACAGTATACTGGATCCCACTGTCAGGCATGACTCCTTCAGTATCCAAGAAAGAAAAACTTCAACTCTATTTGAATAGAGATAAAGTACTTTTACTAGTTATGAATTGAAAGCAGTGAAAAGGAAAGCAAGATCTGAGCCAAAAAGGTGTGAACAAGTGCATATCAAATGCTTACCCAGCCCCCTCCCTCCAATTATCCCAGCCCAGTGTCCAATCTGCAACTCCCTAAGGTGTCATGTGATGTTGATGTTGATGTTGATGTTGATTTTATTTATATGCCGCCCTTTTCCCCGAAGGGGACTCAGGGCGGCTCACAACTCAACCAGGGAAGGGGGATACAAACAAGAATTTAAACGACATAAAAAACAATGCATAATTAAAACACAACAGTCATACCAATTCGAGGCGGGGGCAACAGTTCTTTAGCCCCAGGCCTGTCGGAACAGCCAGGTTTTAAGGGCTTTGCGGAAGGCCTGGAGGGTGGTGAGGGTTTGAATCTCCACGGGGAGTTCGTTCCAGAGGGTCGGGGCAGCCACAGAGAAGGCTCTCCTCCGAGTAGTCGCCAGTCGACATTGGGCGGCGGATGGAATTCGGAGGAGGCCTAATCTGTGGGATCTAATCGGTCTAGTAGAGGTAATTGGCAGCAGGGGTGTATTTTCAAAAGGCCTCATCAGGTTGGTATCACTGTTCCCTCTAAGGTGCACGGCTGCGTGGCCGCGCACGTTGCAAGAAAACCCCGCGCAGCAGTTTTTATCTGCCGCACAGAGATTTCTTAAGGAAACATGTGGAAGTCCTTTGCAGGCAGCTACAACTGAATCCGGCAGTGCTGTTGCCTGTTGGAGGAGGAGGAGGTGAACCAGCCTGCCACCACCGCCCACCGCCAGCCCCGCTGCTCTTCCCGCCCCCTTCTCAGCCCCACAGTCCAGCGGTCGCAGCAGAAACAGCCCCGGGTCTCCGCTGCCGCTCCCTGCATTTTCTGGATGGGGTCTCACAGGAAGGAATCCCCTTTCCAAGGGATCCCCATCCAGAAAATGCGGGGAGCGGCAGCGGAGACCCGGGGCTGTTTCTGCCATTTGATTAAAATCAATGGAATCTTAATTCATTTGCTACAGGTTTTCAAAAGACTGGACGGCCATTTGTCTCAGATGATATAGACTCCTGCCTTGGACAAGGGGCTGGACTAGAAGACCTCCAGTATCCCTTCTGATTCTATGATTTTAAAAACCACAAGCTTTTTACAGCTCGCTTGCAACTTTACCAAATTTAATTCAGCCATTTCCTTTTGTTATTAAATGGGTATTGCTAGTTCAATGCACATGCGCTCCACTTTTAAGATGCTGAAAAAATCCCCATGACCTGCAACAAAATTCATTCTTCCACTCTTATCTTGCCCTAACTTCTGATAGGTTCCTGAAATATAGATCTATAAAATTTAGTGAAAATATTTCTATCTATTTTAATACAGACTCATAAAACAGATTGGGACAAATGACATTAGTGCTCTGGGATAATAGCAGGTTTACTCTATTTGGATTTTCAGATAAAAGGTATCTTTTGTGCTAAGTTCTAACAATGTAGTTCTCTAATGTAACTATGAAACAGTCCAAATATATAATTCCCCTCAGGGAGGAATTCTGGGAGTTGAAGTCCACAAGTCTTAAAGTTGTCGCATTTGAAGACCCCTGGGGTTTATTTCCCTAAAGGGTTAGGGGTGCAAGGGTCTTGTAACAACAGCTTTAAGACTTGCGTGCTTCAAATGCCAGACTTTCTGAGCCAACATTTTGGTTGCTAAGCGGGAGCGTTGTTAAGTGATACTGATATTATATAACACTTTTAATTAAGCGGGTACCTTGAATAAACATAACTTTGAGTTTCAAATAATACTGATTTTGTTGTTGTCTTAGGTGACATCTGTGAAAAAAATTCAGGTGCTCAGGCATGAAAATATGCCGCTCAAACACTATACTTTTCTGCTCACACTGAAAAAAAAATTAGAGGGAACATTGGTTGGTATGCGAGACAGTTGGCCTTGATCAAGATCAAATATCAACCATCAGCATGCGCAGGAGATGGTGAGAACAAAACTCCACACAATTCCCTTCCCAAATAGCATGCCCCTGCCCTCCCCGTTTCTATAGCAGCCGAAAGAAAGCAAGTGAAGCAGAGACTGACATCCACATTCAATAGATGATTCTGTGGTCCTTCCAAGAAGAGGCAGATTTGATTCTATTGATCAAATCCATTTTTCTCTAGACTTTTTACATATTAGGATATAGAGTCGTAGACTTTCTATGGAAATATAGTCTTATATTGGAAGAAACCAATGATTATTTGGTCAGGAACCAAAGAATAGGCGAAGAAGTGTGGGTAGTGGGTGTTGCTTCTAACTACAAACATTCCTATTTATTTTCATATTGCCAGATTGAGAAATAAGAATATTTTCTTATTTATCTTACTTATGTAAGTAGGTATCAGCAATTAGTCAGCAACCTGTTATCATGTTAAATCCATAAATGAAAAATATTTGAACTTGTTCCTCTATCAGCAGAGTAAACTGCCAGCCCATGGAGTGAAATTGGTTTCTCTAATATGCATTGCTCAGGATTCAAATTCAACAGGCTGTGGGATGTTGGGCACAAGGTGGCTACCAGGATTTTGAGCCTAAATGTGAAGTATTATCCGATATTTCAGGCAGAAATAGATATCCATGCTTGTAAAATGAAGTGTCAACAGATTTTTATACAGCTACAGAAGTTTTGGCACAACCCCTAGATATGTGATTGGATAACATATCCAGATGAAAATAAATCAATAAGACTTTAGCCAAGCCTAAAATCTGTGTTAAAATATTTTATTATTATCTTAAATTAAAATTATCATAATTAACATCAATTCCTATAAATGAAAGTCAGATGCATATAAGACATGACCCTTGTCTGGTGATTTTCTATATTCTACCTTAATAGTGGAGCAGAGTAAGAAAAACCCTCCTGGAGCTATTAGGCATGATTGCACAGTCCTTGAATGCCTTGAACACAGATGTTTTGCAAGCCAAATTAAGCTTATTTAAAGGATTGAATGTGCAAGTCCTCACAGTACTGACAGCATAGGGTCACACCTGATGAAATTAGACACACTTTACTACATACTGCAGCCTTTCTGGAAACACTTATTGTTTAATAAACAGTCTTAGCTTAGCTTACAGTATAATTAGCTTTGGATCATACAGTACTATATCTAGGTGTGTTGATACTGCAGTTTTTAATTTATGTTACCTAATAGTGAACCAAAGTTTGTTTATCTGTTTTTTTTTTAATTTTGTTGGACTAAATCTCCAACTTGAAAACTTTGTGTAAGGTGAAATAAGCCTCAACAATTTGGATTTCTCCCTGTCAATTGATAGCTTAACTTCAAGTGACCATGTTCTTTTATCAGTAGCTGGCTATCCTATTTTGTACAACTACAAATTAATTATCAGAAGCACGCAGGGGTGAAATCAACTTACCTTCGCTACCGGTTCGCAAATGTGAGCCATGGCAGAGCGTCAAAACCAGGACATGATGACATCCAAGTGGGTGAGCGGAGCCTCCTGCCACCACGAACCAGATAGAACCAGCTGAATTGCACCACTGCAATCACACCACTACTGCAGAAGGTCTTGTCCTGTTGGCCTACAGACCATTCATAACAGACCATTCAACTGAATCTCTTACATTCTGATTCAGACAATCATTAAGAAATGGGCGAAGGCAAAAAACATGGCATCTCAAACAGTCCAATCATTACATTCTATGGTCCTTGTTGTTGTCCACCACCCTTCATGATTTTATCAGTCTAGGAAAATTGTCAACCCATATAAAGCAATGGTTTGATTATGCATGAGCACCTCAACAGAATACATCAATCCCTCTACTTCTAGTATACTTTCAGTAATTACAAAATATACTGGGTTACCAAATATGTTTAGGATACTGCCATAATGTTATCATGAAAAGTAACAATGAATTTTGAGCATGTTTGCTATATTTTGTAAGACACCACTCAAAACTTGCTGATTAGGGCAGATAAATAAATTGAAAATGAATGAATGAATCTATCAATCAATCAATCAACCAATGCATCATGTAGTACCAAAAAAATAAAAAAAACATTATATTGCATCCCACTGCAATTGTATAGCTATTTTAAGTAATGTCTACTTAATGCAATTATTTATTTAATTCAAGTAGTCCTTGAATTATGACAGCATTTGGAAACAGAAGTTCCATCACTAAACAATGCAGCCATTAAAAGTAACATCATGTGACCATTTTGTTTATCAGCATCAATTTTGAGTGACTGAACCCTATTGGTAATTAACTAAGGAGCCACTCTGATCCAAGTCACTCCTGGCTTAATTCATCCATACCCACGTTTTGTAGCAGACTGGTGCTGCCTCTTCTTCAACTCCCTCCCCGCATCTGCCTACCTCTCCTCCATCATCTCTATCCATTTTGGCTGCCAATCATTTTGGCTGATTGACTCAGTCAGTTTTACTGGCTTGCACTCACTGGCCCTGCCATCCCTATTAGGCCCATACAAATGAGGCTGCATGTGTCTAAATGAAACCATGAACAATTGAAGAAGGGATAAGGGCATCCAGGCCAGAGGTTGAAGATCTAGGAAGCAGGTGTGGCAGGAAGAAGACAATGAAAATCAGTTGAGAACAGCAAGGCTGCCAAGGGCAGCAGAGCCAGCAAGTTTCAGAGTAGCAGGGGCAGCAGAGCCAGTAAGCTACTACGTGCAGGGCAGCAAGGCAAGACCAACAAGCTGGTAGGACTAGTGGAGTGTAGGGTAATCAAAAGGATAGAAATTGGGGGAGAAAGAATAGGCAGATGGGGAAGTTGAATTGCCCTTGAAGCCATAAGTATAGGCAGGTCAAATGCTTGAACTTTGGGGACTGGGCATAAGTATCATTTGTTCAGTGCTACCATAACTCCAATTTGTCACTGAACAAATGGCCACAACTTGAGCACTATTTGTATATTAAGAAATATTCCAATTATATCCAAATTATATAATCCTGGGAAAATTGAAACAATCAAGATGCAAAGTATATGAATAATGTCTGCAACAGTCTTCGGTATTTCAATAGATTTAAGATGGCAGTTTCAGAGTTCCGAGGATTCATGTATCCATGGGTACATGACATGTGAACTTTTTGAAGGAACCTGTAGCTAAGCGTCTTGTATTAGCAATACATAGTGTCAAAAAATGCATCTGTTTATTTCCTCTTGGAATGAAGGGTTCGTGTCAGTATTAAATAAGACTGCCTGTTTCTATGCTATTTCAAATTTTATTCATTGGCAATGCAGCCTGCTAAATAATGGAATAATAAACTGATAAGATTCATTTGCTACTATTCAGTGTGATTGAAGCAGATGAAAGTGTATGATTAAATTTCTATGTTTTTCTGTGATTAAAATAAAGGCTTCTACAGTTGTGCATGTCTATCTCAGATCCATTTTCGAAACCCCCTAGCTAGGTCACAGCACATAAACCAACAACATTTCAGGCAATAATAAACAGTACAATAAGCTCTCCTTTACTAGATATCTTCATTAAAAGATACCTGTTTTATACATACTTGTCATGTGTGCTTTAATTTGGATTCCTCAATTGAGAAAGCGTTGGATTCATTGGCCTGATGGAGACTTCCAAGTCTCTGATTGTGTGTTTTGAATTTTGTGGAAATATTTCATAATAAATCCTGGAAATTACATTGGTATATGTTTGTATAAAGTAATGTATGTATAAATAGGTATTGATATATTCACAAGCTCTTTTGAATTATCTGTATCTTGAACACTTAAACTCTCTGGAAAGAATTTCAAGAATGCATCAGCCTGCCTTAAAGCAAAATACAGTCATGTCTCATTATCTCCAGTTGTATATAAATATATATGCTATTTTAATAAATCTAATTGGGTTGTTATTATGTCTTTCTTTTTATTCAGATTAGAGATAGGCTCTCTCAAAAAAAGATAGGCTCTCTCAAAAAAAATTAGAGACCATACAAATGAAATTCAAGTGAAAATAATAGCCGGAGAACAGAAAACCTAAGTCTCACACTCTATGGTTGTGAACTGTAGCAAATTGTATTGATATGATTAGAAACATAGATCCAACTTCATATTTTACAGTACTGTAAGTGCATCATATGAAACATATAATAATATAAAATAATGAATCCAGAATCTATGTCATCTTCTATTATAGGCAGTAGCCAACATAGTCACAAAAGCACTAATAGTATGTCAAAAAAGATATACTTTATGGGAAGCAGGTATTATTACAAAGGCAATATAATGGATCACAACAGCTTTTGGGGAAATATATTATTCTGTACTATGATTATAGTTTCATTTATTTAACAATAAGCTGGTACATCATTTCAAAGCAGTTAAAGTAGTGTATATGAAAGAAGAATCAAAGTACTTAAAAGAAGTATTGTCTATGAAAAATGCTCAAACTCAGCATTTTTTCAATAACTACAAGCTATTATTTCTTCAAAAATGATAGTTTTTCTGTTGTTCAATTTTTTCTATTAATCACACTACAAATCAACATTGTACTGATTAGATATAAAGCAAGCACTTCTTCTTTTTGTTTTTGTTCTTTTTTATTTCTTAATTACATCATATATACACTAAAAAAGATTCATAAAAGGGATAAGGCCTGAACTGTTATACCAAACTGTTTTAAATGAGCCAAAATAAGACAATCCTTTTTATGAATCTTCTTTATTAGCTGTAATAATAGATCTAGTTAGAGATTTTCATAGCTGCATTATTTTGAACTGAACAAGATGTCTCAACACTGAGAGCAAAAAATAAAAATGCAATAGATATAAGCCAGCAAGAGAAAATGATCACAAATCATGAATAAGAATAGAGATGAAATTAAGTACAGTTAGTCTTCGACTTACAATCACAATTGAATCCAAAATTTCTGTTGCTAAGTAGGACAATTGTTAAGTGAATTTTGTCCAGTTTATGACCTTACTTGCTATAGTTGTTAAGTGAATCACTGCAGTTATTAAGTTCCTACCATGGTTGTTAAGTGAAACTGAATTTCCCATTCACTTTGCTTGTCAGAAAATTAAAAAAGATGATTACATAATTCCCAGGACACTGCAACCATCACAAATATGAGTCAGCTACTAAGCATCTGAATTTTTGATAACAGGACCATGAAGATGCTGCAATGGTTGTAAGTGTGAAAAATGGTCATAATTCACTTTTTTCAGTGCTGTTGTAACTTTCAACAGTCACTAAGTGAACTGTGTAGACTGAAGATTACCTGTAATGTAAGTCATGTAAAATACACATATACACACCCCTATACACACCTTGGTATAGCTGACAAAGCGAGGAGAGCCTGTGGCTGAGAGGTTAATACATCTACCTAATGTACAAATAGCCTGGATTCAAATCCCAGAAGGGTATGGCTAGCTGACAAGAGCTAAATAGATTGAAATAGATCTATACTAGTCTCCCTTTATTTCTTTGTCGGTAAATATAAATTTAACACAAAAATCGTTTGTCACGAAAGCAACTGCCAGTGAAGCTTCCTGGGTTGGGGCTGAAAGGCAAAAGCAGAAGTGGTATGCTCTCTCCCATATTTAGGCAGACCAGGTTGCCCTGATAAAAACACTTATATACACATCCACTTACTAAAGTTCAATCAATATAAATAATTTCCACTTAAGTTGTTAACAAAGTAAATACCGATATTTTATTAACTAAAAATAATCTCATTCCAAAAATATATCAAGAATATTTCAGGAAATTCAGTAAAAAAGGCATATTTTTTAATTACAACAATGAACAGCTTTAGCTTACGTAAGAATTTATGCCAACTAGAATCTTTGCCACTGAGCTATTGAATTAGTAAAGAAGGATGGATAAAAATTCTAATTGTGATAAACCTCCAACTTTCTTTCTTTTGGAAAGAAAGGAGATATCCTATTATAAGCATCATTATTTACATTTATGAAATACTACTCATAGCTCATCGCAACACAGAGCAAAGAGTTCATAGATGGACCTGTTGATGCAATGACAATTAAGAGCACAGCCTTCCAAATAAATAAATGTCAAAGTCATGAAACTTTAGCTTCAGCAATCTTCTCAATTATTGCTGTCAGTGCCAAAGAAAGGCCCTACCTTGCACTTATAATGTGAAAATGAAAAGGAATGTAGAATATTTCTTGACTATAAAGAATAATACAGCACCAATCAAGTAGGCTTTGAAAATAAATAACTACTGCAAGATAGAGATGAAGTCATGGATATGTGAAAGGTTTCAGTAATATGAGAACAAAAATATTAGCAAGAATGCCTATTATGTGGCTAAAAATCTGGAATGTTTTCACCATTATAAGTTGCATTTCTACTGAGTAAAAGACTTTTGAACTGATATTTGCTATTGCTACTGATAGTGTCTGTTAAACCTTCAATCTATAAGGTTAAGGCTTGAAGGTTTGGATATATTAGATGTATCTACATATATATACATAATGATATTATTGGGATCCAATAGCATGCAAATTTATAGAAGAAGAAGAAAAGCATAGCAGATATAACCACAAAGGAGCAACAAGAACACCCCCCAAATCTTCAAGCAATATCTTTGCTGTAAGCCTGTTTAAAAAAAGTAGATACATGGGAGACTCATCCAATTTGCAGATGACACCAAGCTAGAGGAATAGCCAGCATTCCAGAAAATAGACTTAAGATACAGAAGGATCTTTACAGGTTTAAACATTGGGCACTATCTGACAAAATGAAATTCAATGGTGAAAAAAGTAAGGTTCTACATTTAGGCAAGAAAAACAAAATGAACAGGTACAATATAGTTGGTACCTTGTTCAATACTAGTAAATGTGAGAGGAATCTTGGAGTCCTAGTGGATAATCATTTAAATATTAGCCAGCAGTGTTCTGCAGCTGCCAAAAAAACCAACACCATTCTAGATTACATAAACAGAGGGATAGAATCAAGATCACATGAAGTGTTAATACCACTTAATAATGCCTTGGTAAAGCCGCACTTGGAATACTGCATTCAGTTTTGGTCGCCATGATGTAAAAAAGATGTGGAGTCTCTAGAAAGAGTGCAGAGAAGAGCAACAAAGATGATTAGGGGACTGGAGGCTAAAACATATAAATGACAATTGCTGGAATTGAGTATGTCTAGTTTAATGAAAAAAGGACTAGGGTAGACATGGTAGCAGTGTTCCAATATCTCAAGGGCTGCCACAAAGAAGAGAGAATCAAGCTATTCTCCAAAGCACCTGAGCACCTGACGAGAAGCAATGGGTAGAAACTAATCAAGGAGAGAAGCAACTTAGAACTAAGGAGAAATGTCCTGGCAGTTAGAATAATTAATCAGTGGAACAGCTTTCTTCCAGAAGTTGTAAATGCTCCAACATTGGAAGTTTTTTAGAAGATATGGAATAACCATTTGTCTGAATTAGTGTAGGGCTCCCTGCCTAAGTAGGGGGCTGGACTGGAAGACCTCCAAGGTCCCTTCCAACTCTGATATTCTATTCTAACTTTTAACTGCTGTTTTCCCTCTTCAGTAACACTGCTTTTCTTTCTTAAAGTCAGTTTTGGCCTGAAATATTTTTTTAAAAACTTGACCACTAAATGTTAATAATTTTACTTTTGAAACAATGAATGATACAAATTTGTCAAAATCAATCAAATAATCCCCTTGTCTTCATATCTCCAAGAGTTAAAATGTAATGATTAGAATGTCTTACTAAAATTATAGATTCCAGTTTAAATCCTCAATCATAAAGTATGCTAGGTGATCCTATGTACCAACTATCTCCCAGTGAAATTGTCTAGATGATGGTTTTTTTTTAAAGGACATGTTAGCTTATGCTCCTGGGTGGAAAGGGAAGACATAAAGATAATATTTCAAAAGTGGTTGCTGTATTTAAACTGAAAGATGGAAGTCATTTACTGTCAAGCCAAACAAAATTGTTACATTAATCAGGACTTTCAGTGCCAGAGGACAACATAGCTAAGATGTTAATTGAATGGAAAAGGAGTTGAGTCTAATCTGGTAAATAGGGCTTGATTTCTGTGATCACCTGTGTGTATATGACTTATTTCTTATTTGTAATTAAACAATAAATCTAATTTGTGATGCTCATTATCAGATGCAGGACTGAGTTTCTAGAGCAGGGGTAGCAAACTCACATCGTCACGGTGGCATCATGGATCAGGACTTTTTCCCCCTTTGCTAAACCAGGAAGGGGCAGAGCCAGAATGTGACGCATCCGGCCCATGGACTGCAAGTTTGATGCCCCTGTTCTAGAGTGTCAAGATTTTTTTTGTGGCTTGTGAAGTCTGATAATCCCATACAGGGATGCATGCCTCAGTTGAGGAATATAGGCATCCTATGTTAAATCACTGCTATTTTTATAGGTGTATCATAATCTTTGTAACAAATAAGCAACATTCTAAACTGAAAAATGTGTTTTTATCTAAAATTAACAGACTTACTGAACATATTATCCCCAAACACTAGCACTTTATTACTTCATAAATTTAGCAGATTTCTTCTCCCAGGTGGGGGGAAAAACCTCTACTAATTTCTCTATAAGAAAAATTCAGTCCAATACTTTAGCTCCTCCTTGTGGCAAACATTTGGTTAAATAGTATGAAGAAAGAAATCCATTCTCCAAATTCAAAAATTTTAGATTGTGTCATCAAACTACATACATGCCTACTTATATTTGATTAAAAGTTCATATTGCACAGAATTATAAATACTAAGCACACAAACAAATACGTAGCACACATATATTGTGCACTATAACTCACTATAACTAAATTTTACATTCTGATGTGCCTAGATGGCAAAACTCAGAGCAACAATTATTTCAAAATAATTTTGCTTCTTGTAAAAAGTTTGTTTCTTGCTAAATTCTTCAAATGAAAAACAAACCAAGCAACAATATATGCAAAGTACAAAACTTATTTCTTTATCCTTTAATTGGCTAAGAATAAGTGAACAATTGATTTGGTATCACCCAGAAAGATTGGGATCCTAGAGCTTGGCCTATATAACAAATTGACAGATTCCATTGTACAAAGAGAGGGGGAAATATATTAGGGAATAGTCTTGTGAACCATATCTAGAAAACTATAAGGTAAATCAGAAAGAGGAGATAGGCAAAGGGACAAACCTGAGCAGAAAAGTGCAGTAGTCATATAGTAATGGAAGAGGAAAAAGGATACTCAGAATACAGCAAAATGGAGACCCATAAATAGTGATATGCCCAATTTCCAGTGTGTCTATTCCAGTGCACAAAATTGCCTTTGATGATGACTCAGAAGCTGCAAATAGTTATAGTCCCCGTGCTTTGAGATACAGTCTTTTCCCTCACTGAAATTCACAAGGTTGTTAAAAGCATTTTATTTCACCATGTCTCTATCACATAGTGTTTGCAGCAAGATATCTACTGTACAGCATTGTATTTTTTATTAAGTACAATTATTATTAGTATATATTTTTTGGTGTTATTTTGCCTTTGCTTTATTGTTCAGTGCAATAATTTTAATTACATCAACATCTTCTATCCCAGCTCCTTAGGAAGGACCTGATAGGCAGACAAAAATGCAGTCTGAACATCTTGCTATGCAACTGAAATAATAGGTCATAATAGATTAACAAGAAGGCAGCATTAAATAACTATTTCTTTGCATCTCCTTGCAGAAGTTGGAGAGAGCTTTTCTAACATGACTGAGAAAGAAGAAATGCAGTTCCTGACTGATAAATCCACTTTGCTAATTCATATCTTTGAGGCCGTGGTGGGTTGCAAATCCTGTTCCAACCGGTACGGTTGGAACGGGGCTGGCAACGTCTCATGGACGTGTGCAGCGTGTATGCACACACACACACACACAGCATGTGCATGCATTCAAGCACCTTTGTGACGCTCCAACTGCTCCGTGGAGTGTTGTGCAAGCGCTGTACACACCATGAATATGCATGGAAGCGCAAAAGCCTTTAAACTCTGGTAAGGAGCTCGGGCGGGCGGGTGGACCCTCCAGAGCACTGTACCAGAACGGTATCCACGTACTGGGGCGTACCGCCTGCAACCCACCACTGCTTTGAGGCCAAGTGAATTCTCTTTCACAGTATTGAAGGAGCTGGCAGAAGTAACCTAGAGATTATAATCTTTCAATACTCCTGGGGAAATTTAAAGGAGCCAGAAGATTGGAAAAAACAAATATAATCTCAATATTCAAGAAAGCTATGAGAGAATATTTAAGAAACTGAGATCAGTTGAATTAACATTGGTCTTGGGCAAGATACTGATTGTCAAACTACATATTTGGGAGCAATTAGAAAAAGTGCTGCCACTATCAGGAACAAGCATAGATTTGTCAAGAACAAATCACATGAAGCTAATATTATCTGTGATTGATTTAGAACTGCAGGGGAATGCTGTATATTATAATGTACATTGATCTAGGTAAAGCATTTGACATTAGTCCAGGATCAGATTAAAACAATCAAATACTATTTGAGAATACAATAAAATGTCATTAAGTCACCTATTTCTGTCATTGGTCTTTTGGGCTTAGGCACAAAATTTAGCTGTTGTATAGATGATTTCAGAATGCTTATCTTTCTAAAAAAAATCTGAGAAGCTTTTAAAAAAACTATTCTTTGTCCTAAAAAGCTGAACTGTCTAGCTATTCAGGGTTAAATTAGCTGGGAGCATAATTTCTTGTAAAATCCACACCTCAGGAAGACATATTCTCAGAATCCAATTTTATTAGAGGCTCAGGGTATCTTCTGGGTGAAAAGGATGTCTGATTATATCTACTATTCATGACTGTAATAAGAAGGGCATAGTGATATTTTAAATGAGATGTCTTGTATAAGTTGTAGTTTTCTTGTTTCATGGAAAGGTTGTTTGGGAGCAGTCTGATTTGTAACTGGTTCAATAGCCCTTTCAAAAATGACAAATCACACTGCAGACTCAAAGCTTTTTGTACATGTATGATGGCATAATTTATCAAAAAGCCCAGAGAAACAAATTTCAATTCCAGCAATATCTAGATTAGCTCATCTTTATTCCAACCTTCCAGGTAATAAAACAACAGCATTCTTAAAGTCAGAGTTAGAAAATAGGAACATTATTTGTCACAAACAGTCATTGACAAAAGCTGTATATGTACACAACCTTGCCTATCAGCTTAACTGACTTTTTTTCTTTTAAACAGATGCTCTCACTTCCTTTGCTTTTTTCTTCTTAATTGAGACATGTTGGGATCTTATTCAGCTTGGGCTTCAAATCAGTTGACTCATCCTGTATCTATGTCTCCTCAGTTGAACTATTTTTAAAATACGTCCTGTGGTACAGACTGAGGTTTGAATAGATCAAGTATTTTATTACTTAATATAAATATCATGATTATGTACCAAAAAAATCAGTCTTAACTCGTAGTGGCCATAGAGATGGTTTTTGACTAGGATTATGCCTAACATACCCTGAGGTCTTCCAACTGCACACCTATCAGTGCTGTAATTGAGTCCACCCATCTAGATGTTGGACATAATTTTCTTCTTCACAGCATTATTGACTTCTCTACAAAGCTAGGTATTTTCATAATGATTCAAAACAATGTTTTTACCTTGAAAGAGAATTTTGGATCATTTTCTTGACAATTGATGGTATTCTCAAGAGTCTCCTCCAATATTGAAATACAAAAACATCAATACATATCCTAACCTGCATCTTCAAAGTTCAACTTTTGATTCCATAAACTGTCACAGAGAATACCAAAGATTACCATTCTCATCTTTTCAAGTATAAGACTTCAATTATTAAATATCTGAATATATATTTCTGAGGCTGCTAGGAGTATTTAGTCTGGTACATTCTCCCAAGTTCTTCAGTCAATCTTCCCAGGAACAATTCTCTGCCCCAATGAAGCACTACAGGAAAATGTAAGTTCTATAACAATAGCACTTCCTCCTTACCTATGCCCCCAAATATCAGTCTGAA
The DNA here is from genome assembly GCF_051295495.1 of Thamnophis sirtalis. Lineage (NCBI taxonomy): Eukaryota > Metazoa > Chordata > Lepidosauria > Squamata > Natricidae > Thamnophis > Thamnophis sirtalis. The sequence goes on from NW_028261384.1 coordinate 46,987,148, forward strand.
TTTTCTTATTTTGATGGGATAAAGAGCCAAAATTAATGATAAATTTTATAAGGCTTTAAATACTTTTTTTGCTTATTAAGGTTTTGAAACTCCAAATTTGTGCGAAAGCAGAAGTGCCTCCAATATTTCCATTCCACATGTAACACCAAGGCAAGGTGGAGAGAAAAGGCATTGTCCATTAAAGACCTGTTATTGTGTGCTTGTTAATGATATTGTAGGAATGAGTCTGGCATTCATCCATTACAAAATTATTCAGAATTCAATCATATTCGCCTTGGACTTTGGGACAGTCCCTCTAGAAGCTTATAGTAAAATTTTTCATATACAAAGGCAAAACAACGAATAGGAAGTTTCTATTGTACATTTTAATATAGAGTTTCTCAGATTAAGAGCAATATCTAATTTCCCAGCATGTGCTGATTTATATTAGACTGAACAAGTATATTCAACTGCCGTAGCAAAGAGCTAGAGCTATTGTCTTAAGGACCCTGGGTTTGGCGCCCCAGGTAGAGCTCATTAATTTCCAGCTACGGCCTACACAGATTAGAATTTAGGAAAAGTTTCCTTAGGTTGGTGAAAAACTTCAAAGAATTTAAAAGCAGAGATGACCTATGGAAAACTACAAAGAATCAACACTGGATTGAACTAATGGAGATGCAGGTATTTGGGGCTGGCAAAAATTGACAAATGGAAATCTTTCAATAGACTGTTATAACAAGATCCAGAGATATTCTGAACAAATGGCGCTATTCAGTGGTTTTTGTCCTTTACAATTGTGATACATGAAGACAATATAAACCTGTCTTTTACGTCGTGATGAATGCACACTTGAGGACCTCATGGCTTGGTTTGCTTGTTTCTGGGTAACATCTGTTTAACTTATTCTTATTTTAATCTTGTATTTTATATTTTCAGTTTTATTTCATACAGTATGCCTTATTTTAACTGTGATGCTTCTGACACAAATAAACAAAAAATGACCAATGACACAAAGTAACAAATCAGTTCCTTTGATTTTTCCCTAGCAGTATTTTTTTTTAACATTGATAGGATTGAAAGACATATTGGATTAAAAAGGTTAATACTTCAATAAAAATACATATTTACATGATAAGAAATCTGTGGAAAGGGAGTGAAAAGAGGGAAGAAGGTAATTTCAAACAACTTAATATAGCAAACATGTATTAAATAAAAATGCATGCGTGATTGCATACATCGGAGATGTATATTTCCCCCAAAATATCTTAATGGAACTATAATTACTTAATTAAAATGTGATAATTGATATTTTTAGAAATAAAATTGTGTTACTTTTTTCTAGATTTTATCCATGAAAATTACACTTCTTTTGATATCCCACTGGGAAGGAGAATCATCACCATACTGCACTGTATTTTTGTTTCAATCTTTTTTTGCTACAAATATTTCTTCAAATTTAACATAATATGAAATGTAATAAAAATAAGAAATAGGGAAATAAGAAATGTCAAAGTTTAGGATTCATTTTAATTAATATAAAATGGGGAAGGGGAAAACACTTCCTTAAATAATCTCTACTAATTGTATTTTTCAAAACTCAGATGCTAATGAGTTGGTAGATAGTGAAGAAAAATAGCAGCTGCAGTTTATCCCACTACGTTGTTCAGTAATGACAATGTTATACCACATTAGCAATTGTGACATGAATAAAAAGAAGCCCATAGGATTAACAAGCAACAGCTGATTTTAGTGAAATGTAGGTCATGCTTTGTTTTCTCAGAGCTGAGTAATAAATTTCCAGGTAAGCGCTGTCCTGTGCCCACATATACAATGAGCATTATTTCAGCTGCACTCAACGATCTGTATTCTTGTACTACTGTAACCCTTTTCTGAATTGGCATTGAGACTTTAATTTTACTACATTATTTCCCAAGCTTTTAAAGAGCATTAACTTATCTTACAGTGGTGTGTAGGTTTCCTCTTTTTCTCTTATCACCAACATTGCTATTTCTTTGCATCTTGGTTGCCTTTTATCTAACAATAGCAGCAATTCTGAAAGATGAGTACAATGAGATATTTAGTAAGCCTTCAAATGAAATATTTTGCCACTTCAGATAAAGAAGAAAAACATCTTTTGAACCAAACCTAGTATCTTCTGGCTAGTACCTAGTATCTTCTGCCACAATAAACAGGCTTTGTGAGAAATAAAAAAGAAATTGAAATATACCTTTCAATTATTCTTCTGGACATTCCTTTTTAAAATGCTTACATTATTTTCTTCTATTTAATGCTGGAATGAAGAGTTTGCTTTTAAAAATTGCTGACCATGTGAACGTGCATCTATGCATATAAAAATGAATAATACCTGAAAAACTATCCATGAATTATATTATACATAACAGCTGTCAAAATATGTCACTTTGTTATAACAAAGGATGTGTGTATTATTTATTGCAATTGTTGAAATATGACAAGGGTATAGAGGAATTTCCAAATATCTTTAAAGGAAAACAAAATTTATTTGATATTGTTTCAAAAGCTAAACCAGCATCAGTAAATAATAAGGAAATCAGTTTTGCTTTTTTTTTTAACTATCTTTCCAAACAAATTTATGCCAGGAAGGAGATGAGTACATTAAAAGCTTTAATGATCCTATCCTCATTTTAAACCCTGTTTTTCATTTGATAGATACAACTATAAAAACGTATCTCTGAATTCAAAACAAAGTCTTCTATTGAGGTGGATAAAGTAGGTAAATACGACCAAATGCTTTTGAAATTACTCAGAAAGAACACTTATCTTCTATTGGTAGAATATGTTTATTTAGGAATTCTGTGTAGGGATTAAGGAAGATTATCTCCATACAGATATGCAGCAAACATTACCTAGACAAAAGAAAGCATTTTTTTAAAGTCCAGAGCTCAGAGATAACGTTGGGGGGGGGGGGCGGGATGAAGCCGCATTAGCTGCTTTGGCAGCTGAAGAACATTCCTGGCTCATATTTAAGTGATGGTCCACTAGGACTTCAAGATCCCTCTAGCAGTTATACTATTGAGCCAGTTAATATCTCTTCTCTACCTGTGCATTTGTGTTTTCTTGCCCAAATGTAGAACCTTACTTTTCTCACCATTGAATTTTATTTTGTTAGTTAGGGCCCACTGTTCCAATCTGTAAAAGTCTTTCTGTAAACTAAAATAGTATGGTAAAAATGTACAGCACTTGCAAGATAGCCAATTTCACTAAAAGTAGTTTTAGGTTTCCTATGAAGTTGATTTCTTAAATATTAGAAAATAATATGCTCAAAAATACAAAAAAAATATTTAAGTATTTTTTAAATCATGTACAAGAGAAAAAACAAAAAGTAGAGAAACTAACTTGAGACTAACTTTGCAGTTTTTATAGAAATCATGCTACATACTTTTATTTCAGAGGCAGATTGCTCCCGGTTCAACCTGGATAAGGCAAACCAGTAGTGGCAGCAGTGAGAGGCTCCACCCACCCACCAGGAGGCTTCTGTGCATGTGCGAAATTGTCAACCGTGCATGAAACATGTGTGCACGAGCGAACTGGTAGTAAAATAAAATGGAAACCCATCATTGTTTTATTTACTTCTTGATAATAGATACATTTGTAGAATAATGTAATATTTAAAATTTTTAGGTTAGGGGTTATTTTCAGGGGACGGCTTATTTTAGCATATGCACTCAAAAGCCCAATTGGGCCTATTACCCGGGGAGGTCTTATTTTCATGGAAATAGGGTATATACTCACAACAGAAGTTTAACAAATTCAGACAAAAATTGTTTTCATATGCATATGTGTATGTGTATTTAGATAGCATGGCAGGGTGGTGCAAATAAGAGAAAAATTAAATGGAAAGTAGTAGTAGTAGTAAGTAGTAACTGCAGTACTAATTGCCAATTATTAATAAATACTTTAGTTGCTGACAATACTATTTCCATGAACTACTTCATTCTAACAGCTCCTTATGACAATCTAATCAGCTTTACATTATTTGTGGTTTTATATTCAGACATATTTAGACTAGACTCTTGGAAGCCATTTCTAGCTGCTCCTATTGATTTCAGTTAATCTATAGACCCACTTCATATTATGTATATAGTTAAGTTCGCATCTGTTTAAGTAACAGCAATTATTATATGAGGATGACAACTAATTCATGAAATCACAGCTATTATTATAAAAGAATATTATAAAAAACAATAACCATAAATTAATTTTGTAGCTAGATAACATCTTCATTACAACTAATTATATAAGCACAAAATACAATAATGTCATTTTGTTAATTCAGTAAAGGTATTATCTTATACCATTAACTGTTATACATTGGTTTCCAAAAAGTTATCTAAAATGAAGGAAAAAAGAAATAATGAATGCAAACGTGTACTGATCAGAGTAAAGCTTTTTGTATTTAAATATCCTGTTATCCACAATTCAAGAGCAATTATTGTGTTATATTTCTGTCTATTCGTAGTTACCATACTCATGCCATATCACAATGCAGTTTCAGCATCTACATGTTTTTATGTGCTCTTTTCTCACCATATGTATACTCAGCTCAAGTAACAAAATAACATTTTATGATAGCATATTACAAACAAATTAAAGTAATTGCAAAATAAAATGTAAGCTATCACTGTTAAGCAAAATGTAAGCATTCAAATCTTCATATGATTAAGATGAAGCATCTTTACATTGCAATTAAATATTAAAATGTCTTGTTATGTCTTAGCCTTGAAGATGTGGCTCTGTCTCCGAGGCTTGCCATTGGTCGAGGCACGCACGTGACAAGAGCGGGAAAGTTACTGCGCAGTGATTGGCTAACCATGGGACAGCCTGCATATAAATTGCTTTCAAGCAGGAACTGTTCAAGCTTGTTGGTTCTGGAGTTGCTATTGCATTAGCTATTGTAATAAAGCCTTGTTATCCAAGTCCTGCCTTGCCTCAGTCATTGCCTCCTCACAAACTTAATATTGGCGATGAGGATGGGATATTCTGGGGCATAGGAAAAGTAATATCACATAAGAAAGATTTTTTTTATTAACACAAGGCTTTTCAGTTAATCGTTGAGGCAATCTCCTCAGAACATATCTTCCTCAGAATGGCCACTTCTAACAATTTCACATCATTTGTGCCAGGTTTAGAGTCCTGGGAGGCGTACATTGACTGTTTTGAATGTTTCCTCGAGGCAAACAATCTGGCTAACTTGCCTAGTGAGGGAAAGAGAGCCCAATGCTTGTAGGTGCGAGATGTTGGGAACAGCCAGGGCTTTGGCCGCCCCGCAACCAGTCCAGTCCCTATCATGGGAGACCCTGTTGGCAACACTGCAGAACCATGATGCCCCAACTCCATCTCACATAGCCAGGTGCTATACATTCCAACAAAGGCTACAGAAAGAGGGGGAGTCAGTGAACCAGTACATGGCTGCCCTCAGGGGAACAATTCGTGTGCAGGGTGACTGATTCAAGGCTGCGTTGCCATTTGTTGGCCCGTTCTGAGCTCAGCCTGCAAGTGGTGTTAGATGAGGTTCGTGCCTCTGGGATGTCCAACGAATCCTCTGCTGAGATTGAAAGGGGTCAAGCTGCAGTGCCCCCCATCTACTAAGACTGTGCCTATTCATCACAGGGAGGTGAACAAACATTCTTTGTCCTCAAAACAGCAGGCGGCAGAGCAGGACACTCACAAATGAAATTACCTCAAAGCCACTGTGCTGGTTGTGGCGGAAACCATGCCAGTGTCTGATGTCATTTCAAATCAGTTATTTGCCACAAGTGTGCTAAGGTGTGCCGCGCACCGTCTCCTCCTCAAGGTCAACCAGCTGACTGTTCAACTTATTGCAAGCCAAAGTCACGGTCTTACCACACCTCAGAGGACTGTTTTGCAATTTTTCATGAACAGTGGCAGGTTGTTCTGCCGAACAGCCAGACCAATGCGACATTAGGAAATAAAATTTATCTCAGCGTCCAACTCGAGGGCAAGCCCTGTCACATGGAGGTGGACACCAGCTCTTCAAAGTCTATTGTATCCTGGTCTACTATCAAGCGTTTGGTGCCTTCCCTATCAAAGAAGCACCTGTCACCTTGCTTTATTAAGTTGCGGGACTATCAGGGAAACTATATTCCAGTAGTAGGCAGTGGCCGGTTCCAAGTAGTCACTCTGAGTTTTGAGGGCAGGCTTCCCCTCATCATCATCCAGGGCAACCTCCCCAGTCTACTGGGCCTGGACTGGTTTGATGCCCTGGGCCTCAGCGTCACTGGGATGCATGCAACGATGGGCCTTGATGATTTTGAAAGCCTGACTAAGGCGTTTGCTTCAGGTTTTGATGGGTCGTTAGGTAATTATAAGAGGACCCCCATTAGTTTTAATTTGCACCCTCAGATCGCTCCCATCCATCTCAAGCCCAGGAGGTCCTCCTGGCCCTGCGTTCAAAAGTGGACACTGAACTAGACTAGTTGATTGCCCAAGGGGTGTTAGAGTCCATGGATTACTCCAAATGGGAGACCCCATCGTGATTCTTTTGAAATCCAATGGCTCCGTTAGATTGTGTGGGGATTTTAAATGCACAATAAACAGGGGTCTCCAATCCAACCCCTACCCTGTCCCTGTAGTACAGGAACTGCTTCATACGTTGGGATGGGGCTCCATTTTCACCAATCTGGACCTTGCTCAGGTGTATAAGCATCTTCCTGTGGATGCTGCTGCTGTGGAAGCGCAGATTTTCATCACCCACAGGGGAGCTTTTAAATGCCAGCGGCTCCAGTTTGGGGTCAGTGTAGCCCTGGGCATATTCCAGAGCCTCATGGAGAGATTGCTCCACAGCATTTCGGGAGTTGTTCCGTACTTCAACGATGTGCTTATTTCCATCAGAAACAGCACTGAACTCATGACGAGGTTTGCATGTCATTTTGTCAAAGTTCCAGGAGGTGAGGTTAAAGCTTAAGCTTTCTAAGTGTCAGATAGGGGTAACCAAAATTTTTTGGGTAACTGGAATTTTTGGGGTATCTGATTGATGCCAAGGGTATCCATCCTACCACCTCAAAGATAACATTAAGCAGGCTCCTGTACCAACCAATAAGGTCCCATTGCAAGCTTTCCTTTGCCTCCTAAATTTCTACTCTGTGTTTTTGTTCCATAAAGCCTCTGCAGCTGAGCCTTTGCATCAGCTCCTCAATAGCGGGACCACTTGGAGGTGGGGTCGTAGGGAGGCAGCAGCTTTTGTGGCTGTAAAGGAGCTTTTAGCATCCAAAGCTGTCTTTGTCCAGTATTGCGACCATCTTCCCCTAACGCTCACATATAAGACGTCACCATTTGTGGTGGGTGCTGTCCTGAACCACAAGCTTCCAAATGGGTCTCAGGTGCCTCTGGCATACTTTTCAAGGACTTTGTCCTCTCCAGAACGAAATTATAATCAATTAAACAAGGAGGCATTAGCAGCAGTGGCTGGAATTAAACGATTCCACAACTACCTTTATGGATTTTTTTGAGTTAGTGACAGACCATAAGCCTTTATTGGTTTATTGGCAGGCAAAAGACAAACTCCTTCAATCTTATTGCCCTGCATGTCCCGTTGGGCCGTATTCCTCGCTGTGTACAATTATAAGCTAATCTATTGGCCTGGGAAACAGGTGAGGAATGCGGATGCCCTAAGCCATTGCCCCCTGCCAGTGACCGAGGCTGACCCAGATCCTGACCCTATGGTTTTACTGATAGAGGACCTCCCAGTTCCCTTAACAGCCACAGATGTTGCCACCCATGCTACTCAGGTTTTGGATTGGGTAAGGAGGGGTTGGCCGCAGACGCAGTTTACCTCGCAGTTCCTGCCATTCAAGCACAGGCAGCATGAACTGTCAGTACAAGGAAAGTGCCTACTGTGGGACCATAGGGTGGTCGTTCATCCTCAACTTCAGGAACCTATCCTCCACTGTCTGCACAAGGGGCACCCTGGAATAGTCAGGATGAAGGCCTTGGGCCGGAGCTATATTTGGTGGCCTGGTCTGGATCAGGATATTGCGCATTGGGTGGCTAGGTGTCAGGAATGTCAGCAGTCCAGACCAGCTCCCCCCATGGCACACCCTAGGAAGTGGGAGGACCCCAAGACCCCTGGGCTAGGATCCATTTGGATTTTTCAGGGCCTTTCCACAGACAGATGTTCCTGGTAATGATTGATGCATATTCAAAGTGGGTGGAAGTCATCCTAATGCCATCGACCACTACCGAGGCTCTGATTAGGGCATTGCAAAAGATATTCACAACTCATGGGTGCCCTGACATATTGGTATCCAATAACAGAGCCCAGATGACGTCTGCGTCTTTTCAGATGTTCTTAATGGGATACTGCATCCACCACATCTTGGTGGCCTCTTACCATCCCTCAAGCAATGGCATGGCGGAGCAGACGGTGTGATCTGTTAAGGAGTCCCTAGCTAGGCTAGGACAGGCAGGTCCAAATTGACAGATACCTGTTAGTACAGCACACAGTTCCATGTCCCCTAACTAACCGCAGGCCTGCAGAGTTGTTAATGGGCCGCTGCCTCCGGACTAACCTTGATCGACTTCACCCCAGCTACTGCAATGACAAACCTATCAACAACAATGACCATGCCAGGAGTTTTGAAATGGGGGATCTGGTTTTCACATGAAACTATGGGGGTGAGTCGAGGTGATTACTGGGGCACATTCTGCAATTAACAGGTCCCTGCTCTTGCAGGATTGGCCTAGGTGATGGGCGCATTTGGCGCCGCCACATTGATCAGCTCCGACTGCGGATGACCTCGATGCAGATGCCAGTTGATCTCTTCCCAGTTAGTCCTATAGACCCCTGTTTGTTCCAGACACCTCCGCAGAAACACCGCATTGCCCGACCAGGCAGTTTACTGTTCCAGCGCCAGACTTACCTGGGCAATCAGGGTTGCATACAAAGTTGCCGGGTGGAGAATTAGCACAGTCGCAGCCAGTTCCCCTGGAGAAGTCTCCTCTTCCTCCTCCTCCTTCTCCTGCCTCAGTTCCAGCCAAGCCAAGAAGATCAGACCGCACACGCAGGCGGCCTGCATATTTCAATATTTTATTTTATGTTTTATGTATATTTTATGTTTCATTTTTTAATTATGTTTCGTTTTTTAATTTTTTGTCTGTACCCCCCTTCCCTGATTTGAATTGTGAGCTGCCCTGAGTCCCCTTCGGGGGGAAAGGACGGCATATAAATATAATAAAATCCAAATCCAAATCCAATTCAAGGATTACGCATGCGCTAGACTGGTGGAGGGGGGGTGTTATGTCTTAGAATAGCAGGAGTATTCTTTATAAGTTTCATCAGTCTGTATGGTAATGGAATAGCTTTAAAACTCAATTAGCCGCAAATGTTAGAAGACTGGTGCCTGCTCTTCAAAGTTAGTTCTAGAATATATTGGCGGGGCCTCTATCTGGCCCATTGGCCAGATCATAATTGGCGGGGCCTCTATCTGGCCCATTGTTGGTCAGCAGAATGCTATTGGTGGCTGTGGATGCTGAAAACCAGACATGCAGGAGCCTCAGGAGGCCTCCACACATCCTGTTTTTGCTGGCAGAGTGCTGTTGGATGCCATGGTGGGCAAAAGTGAGTTTGGTGGGACCACACCATTTTGGCTGGTAAAATGCTGCAGAAGGCATCCATCCCATCTCCCCCTGCTCCCTCTCCCCCACCAGTCTGCAGAGAACTAGCCCTTGAAGAAATCCAGTTTGACACTCCTACATTAAGGGAAAGATTTGCTCAGAAATAATTTATTGTAGACTGGTGAACAAGTGGGTATAGCTATAGTTGAATGTGTGATAGGATACCCTATTTTAACTTGTCCTTTATTTTTTTATCCTTTCCTCTTTCTAATTTTCTATATTTTAGCATAGTTAGAAAAATTTGCTATTTGAAAGTGTTCATTTCCAATACACTGTAAAACCTATTAGAGGGAAACTGAGGAAACGAGATTTAGAATTATTTTTCCATATATATGCACAATAGGCACAATTACTGATTACACAGAATGTTTACAGCTGAACCATAATCATATTGCCTTAATTTTGTAAGCAGTGTTTACTCATATAAAGGATAGGGGATAAACTCTGTCAAGCAAACAATAGTTTATTGCCTAAAGTTGAGTTCAAAAACTTCAGATTATTGTTTTGACAACTATCACTGAATTTGCTAACATGAAGGCACCAAAATACTTTAATTACTCCAAGGAGCAAGAACTAAAACATACAATTTAGAAATGAACCAATATACTGCATCACAGCTATGTTGTCACAAAATAATGCTTTGTGTAGAACTTGCTATTTAATGCAAGTTACATTGCAATTTCAGAATGCTTTCTATGTTCTATGTTATACACAAGATTTTGAAGCCTCTAAACAAGGCATTGATTATAATGTTTATAGTGAACATTGAGTCCTATTTAACAAAATGCATAGTAAAGCAAAGTCTTACACTTAGGGCAAAAAAAAACCCCAAACCCAAAAGTTTAGGTACAGAACAGGTGAAACTTCGCTCAATAACAATAACTGTGAGAGGAATCTTTTTTTTTTAATTGAACATTTTTGAAAAAAATCTTTTACAAATGTTTAGTTCCCACCCCCCACCTTCCCCCACAACCCCCCCCCAACCTTCCCTCTCCCCCCGACTTCCCAGAACCAATACAGGGTATAAATCTTTAACAAAGAGAATCTAAGGTACAGTTAAAAAAACCAAAAAAGATAGTTAATAACGTATTTCCATTGAACTCTAGCTCCTCCTTGCTGGACTAACTCTAGATAATTTATATTTCCTGATCTCTAATCATAAGCTATCTGGAATTTCTTAGTCCCGTATTTGTTTTGAGTATAGTCAATCCATCTTTTTCACTCTAGTTTATATTTCTCGTTTGAATGGTCCTTAAGATATGCAGATATTTTGGCCATCTCGGCTAGGTTTGTTACTTTCAATGTCCATTCTTGAATAGTAGGCAAATCTTCCGTCTTCCAGTATTGCGCCAACAACAATCTAGCTGCAGTTATTAAATGCAATATCAGATTAGTCTCTACAATTGTACAATCAGTAATTATGCCTAACAAAAATAACTGAAGGGTAAACTTTATCCTTTTTTTAAGAACATTTTGCATAATCCACCATATTTTTTATCCAAAATGCTTTAACCTTTTTGCAAGTCCACCATATATGAAAATATGTAGCATCCATACAGTCACATCTCCAGCATTTAAGTTGTAAGTTCAGATACATAGAAGCCATTTTTAAGGATCTAAATGCCATCTATAAAACATCTTATAAAAATTTTCTCAAGTTTTGGGCCTGTGTAAATTTTACATTTCTCACACAAATCTTTTCCCATGTATCCAACATTATTGGTTCTTCAACATTTTGAGCCCATTTAATCATACAATCTTTAACTAGTTCTGTTTCCGAGTCAATTTCTATTAATACATTATATAATCTCTTTATATGCATTAGACTTTGATCTCTAATTTATTTAAGTAAATTATCCTCGACTTGCATAAAGCCAATTTTTTTATCTATTTTCCATCTAGCCTGTAATTGCCCGTACTGAAACCATGTTTGAATTACCTTTTCCTTTTTTAGTACATCCAAGGGTTTCAGTTGTAGTACACCTCTTTCTGCAGTAAGAAGCTGTCTGTAAGTAGTTACATCCTGTTTTTGTACTATGTTCACATTTTCTATTGCATGTCTGGGAATAGCCCACATAGGTATCTTATCGTTTAATTTGTATTGATATTTTTTCCAAACCCACAGTAGAGCATTCCTTAAAATATGACTTTTAAAATTCTTGTCCACCTTTTTGTTATATAGCAGATAAGCATGCCAACCATATACCAAATCATACCCTTCAATATTAAGTATTCTATCATCTGTTAAGTTAATCCAGTCACTAATTATAGATAGAACTACTGCATCATAATATAGTTTTAAATTGGGTAATTTCATGCTTCTTCCCTACCCATACAAATTTATTAATACCCTTCTGCCATTCTAGCAGGCTTGTATCTTTTTTAAGTATTGGTAACGTTTGAAAAAGAAATAAAAATTTAGGTAGAATATTCATTTTCACTGCTGCTATTCTTCCCAGCAAAGATAACTGTAATTTCTCCCATTTTTTTCATCTCTGTCTGTATACTATGCCATAGCGGTTCATAATTATACTTATATAACTTCCCATTTGAGGTTGATTATAAACTCCTAAATATTTGACCTTTTTAACTATTTCACATCCTGTCATTCCTTCTAGTTCCTCCCTTTGTTTAGTATTCATATTTATAGCTATTATCTTTGTTTTCCCTAAGTTTATTTTAAATCCTGACACTCGACCATATTGATTAGATTGGATTTGGATTTTATTGGGTTTATATGATTAATCATATTCATTAAAACCTTAATAGATTCCTGTGGTTGGGTTAATGTTATAACCAAGTCATCTGCAAAAGCACGTACTCTATATTCTTGCTGCCTAATCCTGATTCCCTGTAAGTCCCCTGAACCATATTTTATTCAACAATAGTTCCAAAGTTATAATAAACAATAGTGGGGATAAGGGACAACCCTGCCTTGTACCTTTCTCAATATTAAATGAATCTGTTAGACTCCCATTAATTATGATTTTAGCTGTTTGTTCCTGATATATTGCTTTAATTGATTGTAGAAAGTGCTCTCCTATTTGCATTTTTTGCAATATTTTCAGCAGGAATTGCCAATTCACTCGATCAAAGGCCTTTTCAGCATCTAAAAATATAAGCGCAGCAGGAATTTGGTTGTTCTTTCCCTGGTATTCTAATGTATTGAGAATTAATCTTACGTTAGTTCCCATTTGTCTCCCTTGAATAAAACCTGTTTGATCATTATGAATCAATTGCTGAATAGCCAACATTAACCTATTTGCTAGTATTTTAGTGAAAATTTTATAATCTATATTAAGTAATGATATGGGTCTATAATTTTTTGGTTGAGTAAGATCTTGATCTTCTTTAGATATCAAGGATATAAAGGCTGTCTTCCAAGATGGGGAGTACCTTCCCTTCCACTTGGATCTTATTAAATAATTCCTTAAGCGGTTCTACCATTTCTAATTGCAAATTTTTGTAGTAAGCCGCCGTCAAGCCATCTGTACCCAGTGCTTTCCCTGCTTTTAGCTGTTTAATTACCTAGAGAATTTCCCCCAAGGTTATTGGTTGATTCAGTCTTTCCCTCTGCTCGTCTTTAACTATGGGTATTTTTCCTTTATCCAGGTATCTATCTATATCTAAGATTTGGAATTTATCATTCGTGTACAATCCTATAAAGAATTCACGAAAAACTCTTTGAATCTCCTCCTGTTGGTACACTTCCTTCCCTTTAAAATGTAATTTCGATATATTATGAGACTTCTGTTTTTTCCTAATCAGATATGCCAGCCATCTACCAGATTTGTTTGCATTACAGAAAGTGTTGTGTTTTGCATATAGCAAATTGGTAGCCACCTGATCTGACATCAGCATGTTAAATTGCTCTTTTAATAATGTGATTGTTTCTTTGATCTTTTTGTCTCCTGGTTTTAAGATTAGCTCCTGCTCCCTCTTCCTAATTTCATTTTCAAGTTCAATTCTCTTTTCCCCCTGTTTGCGTCTATGTAGTCTATTCATATTTATCAGAACTCCTCTCATATACGCTTTACTTGCATCCCATACCATTTCCATAGATGTACCCTTATTCATGTTAAAAACAAAATATTCTTTTAACATTCATTAATGTTTTTCTCATATCTAAATAAGTTTTCATTCAGTCTCCAAGACCTTCTTGCTCGAATCCCAACTCCCAACTCCATCCAAACCAGATTATGATCTGATAAGGCTCTGGAGAATATCTTCTTCTTCTTCTTTACCCTAGAAAGCAAATCATTGGTTGTTAATATGAAGTCAATCCTGGAAAAGGATTGATGTCCGTCAGAAAAAAAGGTAAAGTCATATTCTTCTGCATTCCTTTCTCGCCAGATATCTCTCAATTCAAAATTCTCTATCATATCGAAGAAGGACTTAGGTAGTTTTGCTCGTGTTTGGGTATTTTGGCGGAGAGCCTTCTTATCTTTCTTGGTATCCATAATGCCATTCCAATCACCCAGTAATATGCAGGATCTATAGTCCCAATGTACTAACGTAGCGTGAAGCATTTTATAAAATTTATCTTGTTGTTGATTGGGAGCATATATTCCCAATAGCAGTGTCTTTTTACCTTCTAATACCAAATCTATTGCAATATATCTTCCATGGGAGTCTGCTTCAATTAATTCAGCTTTCAAATCCTTCCTTAAGTAAATAACTATACAATTTTTCTTCTCTGTGGCAGAAGCTATAAAGTGTTGTCCAAGTCTTGTATTAATCGGGTATTTTTGATCAGTTGATCTAATATGAGTTTCTTGCAAGCAAATTATATCATTCTTGAATTGTTTAAGATAGTGGTTTATTTTCTTCCTTTTCTGTGGGGAGTTTAAGCCATTGACATTCCAAGTTAGAAACTTAGTTGCCATCTTTAGTTCCCTGAAGCTTTTTAAGAGCCATCTGAACATCTTGGAATTTAATCTTTGGCCTGGATCCTCCTACTGCTTCTAGAGTAACATCTGTAGATTCTTGAACGGTGGCATTTGTTTGTTGCTTTTTTAGTTCCTGTTCCATTCGCCTGGTAATCACGTGGGTTTGTCTTTGTTCCTTAGCTTCTTGTACCTCTGAGAGAGGAAGTTGAGCCACCCTTGTTGATGCTTGAGTGATTTGCTGTCTATCATGTCTTTCTTGTTCTCTTTCTCTGGGTCTAGGAGGAGGGGGATGTCCAGCCTTCAATATGGTACTGTAGAAATCTTGGGCCTTCCATACTGAATTAAGACAGTATCTTTGTCCAAGATAAGTGAGCGCAAGGCCGGCTGGCGCATCCCATCTAAACTGTATCTGACGATTTTTAAGCTCTTCGACTAAAAAAGCATAGTGTTTCCTAGATCTCAACATTTTAGGTGGTATCTCCTTCAATACAGTCACCTCCTGACCCTCAATTTGAAGCTTAGTTTTGTAAGACTCCTATAATATCATATTCCTCATATCTCTAGTAGCAAAATACACCACAATATCTCTTGGTAGTTGCTTTTGTCTTGCAAGCCAGGAGTTAACGTGATAAACCTTTTCAATTTGCCAGTCATAATTCCCTCCTGGCCTTCCCATCATTAGGTCAAAGGCTTCAGAGAGAATCTGCTTCAGGTTTTCTTGAGTTTTCTCTAGGAGGCCCCTTATCCTTAAAGCAAATTCCATTTGTCTATACTGTAACATTATAATTTCATTTTCTGCATCGCTAACCTTTTGTTGAACCACATCCATCCGTTAATATGAGAGTCACTAAGGTCTTCTAGCCTGTCTTCAATTCCCAATGTGTAGCCCGATAGGGAATTAAAAGCCATCAGGAAATCCTCTCTAATCGCTTAATTGCATGTCATAAGCTCTTCGGACAGTTCTTTGTTAGCAGCAGATATCTCTTCCTTAATGTTTACGTCCATCGCATCTGCATGATTTTTTAAAGCATCAATTAATTCTTTCTGCAAAATTTCTCTGGTCAGAGTCTCCCCTGCAGAAGTAGGGGGAAGTAATGACTGTAATTTAGTAGTGGGAGCTGGCGAGCTCCCGGCACTTTTGGACGTAGGGGGGGGGATTTTTGCTTAAAAGCCATCTCTGGTGTAATCTTCTTTAGTCAATTAATAAGTCCAGGCAAACCAATTATACAGCAGTTGCTATTTAGTTTGATAATAAATCACTTCTAGGCTCCGTAAAAATGCTATCAAAGTCTAACCCCTCCTACACAGCTCGGCACCATTTTGTGTATCTTTCAGCAAGTAATTATCAGAAGGAATTCTTTACAGATGGAGCTAAGGATTTATACATACAATTAGAAGTTCACGGGTATTGGTTCAGCTCGTATTGAAGTCAGCAGTAAATCAGTCTTTGTACTGAGGATGAGCGAAGACCTTCGTTCTGCAGCAAAAGGCAGAATAAATCATGACGCAGAGGTGCTATGCTGCCGGATACCCCCCCCCTTCCTCCCAGATTTTTAGACTGGGAGGATTAGTTAGAGCGCTGCCCAAGCATAGTTTCTCACCTCCTCCCTCTAAGCCCGAAGGAGAGGTAAACAAACTGCTAAACAGTTTGATGGATTGCTGTTTAGACAGTTTAATGCAGCCAAGATTCGGAAGCTGTTAAAAACAACAACTCCCCTGTCAGGCCCCACCCACCGGAAGTCTCAACTGTGAGAGGAATCTTGAAGTCCTAGTGGACAATCACTTAAATATGAGCCAGTAGTATGCAGCAATCCTAAGTTGCATTAACAGAGGGATAGAATTAAGATTATGTGAAGTATAGTACTGCTTCACAAAGCCTTAATAAGACCACACTTAGATTGCTATATCTGGTTTTGGTCACCCTATTATAAGAAAAACTCTGGAAAGTGTACAGAAAAGAGCAACAAAGATTATTAGGACCTGGAAGCTAAAGCATACGAAGAATGGTTGAAGGAACTGTGTATGGCTAGTTTCCTGGGAAAAAAGGACCGAGGTAATATGATAGCAGTGTTTCAATATCTAAGGAGCTGCCATAAAGAACCTATTTTCCAAAGCACCTGAAGATAAGACAAGAAACAAAGGATGAAAACTAATCAAAGAGAGATCCAACCAAGAACTAAGGAGAAGTTTCATGAGAATGAAACCAGTGGGACAGTTTGCCTTCAGAAGTTGTGGGCGCTCTATCACTAGAGGTTTTTAAGAAGAGACTGGACAAGCATTTGTCTGGAATGGTGTAGGCCAGACTCTCCTGCATGAGCCAGGGATTGGACTAGAAGATCTACAAGGTCCTTTCCAACTCTATTATGCTGTTTTGCTCTGCTCCTTAATCCAGAAGAAACACTGAAACCACAGAATTACTATACTAGAAGCTCTCCTATTGACTCTTATTGCTTGCAACTGCAACATGAATAGCCAACATGTCTCAAGTATATCAAACACACCTTTGTTTCCATTACCCAGTCCCTGCCTTTACCAAAAAATGTTTTTTAAAAACTGGGAACGTGGACCTTGTTTAACAGCATAGTTTAGTTCTAGAATAGTGTAAACAGGCTGATCATAAATCACAGAGGCACTTACTGATGTAATTGCTTGTTAAATCATAAATCTCATTCCCGTGTTCCATCTTCATTGCGAAGGGTCAGGCAATTGCAATTGCTGTGTCAAGCCAAGAATCAGTGTGTAATTTAAGCAAAATGGCCAGATTCAAGTACAAGATGGTAGCTGATTTTGGGTTCCGTTCAACTGCTTTACGATACAATGAATTTCAGATACAAGTAAACAAGTTTAGGACTGTCACAAAAGTTGTTTTTAATATTCAATGTTCCTTCGATCCCCAGCCAGAAATACTTGAAACTGTACAGACCTGATTTACTAGAATCAGGCATTGTAAAGTCTCCTATTTATAATACATAAAATTAGAAACGAACCAAGAAATCGTTTTTTTTAAAATAGTGTCAACATTATCAGGACAAACCTGTATGTTCCTTCTGTTGGAGACAGAAGCCAGGAAGAACTTAACTGCTCTATTTGTAACAAATGGATTCTGATTCTGTAGGCTGCTTAGTGTAAATCCTGTAGTGACTTGCAAAGAGTCATTTCTTTGCCTTGCATACTTCTGATTCTTTTGATAGCATTTAAAGGGCAAATAGGCTTGTTTTCACTGTCATGTACAAATCATCTATATATCAGTGGCAACTGACAGTGTTAAATCCACTTTCTCAACTAATTTTGGACTTAGGTTCCTTGGCTTCTGAGGTTCTTTTAGTTCTTCTATATATTTATCCTGATGATGTGTACACCTGAGCCTTAATATATGATAGCAATTTGTAGATTATTTGTTCACAATGATAAACTGGGCTTGAATTAGCTCAACTTCAATTAATATGAATGTATTACAACTTCAGTTACCAATAGTCTCCATTCAAATTAATTGCAGTTTTGGAACTTGTACTTCGGAGACATATCAGATACAGATATGATTTTCTCCATCTCTGTAAATGACTCCAATCTTTACTCATTTTTATATTCATATTTTAAATTTGAAATAATCTGAAATGAGTGTTCAATGCAATCAATAATCCCTAGTTTTTACCATGACTGCCCATTCATCTTCATTTACCTTACAGGTATGTTAATGTTTGATCACATATATTATGAAATATGATGTATTTTTTTATTTTAGAATCAAGCACATTTTATTTAAAAAACAGAAATAAAAAATAATCAAGATTTTCTGTAAAATATACAGAAGTTTCAAAATTTTACTTCAAATACTATAATGTATTATAAATTAAATATTAGAAGGTAGCTTATTAAATTAAATATTAGAAGATAGCTTATTAAAATACTATGATTCCATGTCTATTACTGCATGACACAAATAATTGTTTATAATACTGTTCAAGTTATATTTCCTGGGTTCCATCTGTTGGATTAAAGATTTCTGAGTGAATGTTGACCCTAAACTCAGCAGCCTACAATGGTGGTATGGTGACACCTTTAGTGACACATAGTGTTTTAAGATGTTTTGCTAATCTCACACAACTCTGTGGAGCACCATGAGAGGGAAATTTCTACCCAATTACTTCAGTAATGTAGTTAAGTATGTATTTAACTTTATGATGACCCTCATAAATTTTGGGAAAAGTTAGATATTAGGAGGTCCACAAGTGTAAGTTTAAAATAACAATCAGCTGGAACCCAATTTGGATTCTGATTGCAATCATATATATATCATTTACCTTAATAATTTGATATTGAAATTTACAGTTGTCCTACATAATTCCTTCTCATTGTTTTTGCTTTATACAGAATTGCTTTTAACATGCAATACAGCTACATTATTTAATTGTGAGATATTATATAACCTAATAATCAAGCTCAGAAATGTCTGTTTTGCTCCAAAATATTCACAAATGTTCCTGTAGCACTAGGAAATTCAATATAACTCTAGAAAAATTAATGGCAGCAATACAAAATTGTATTCTGAGTATATGAATCCTAAGCAAAATAAAGTAGAATTGTTGAGATGAAAACAGATTAGACTATATAAATATTTGAAATATCCTTGGAAACCTCTGCATATTTCATCACTGTGGTAACTGAAAAGTTACGTGAAATTATGTCACTGCAAGAGATATCCAGGCTTTCTTCCAAAATGAATAAGCAGCATTTCACAGACCTAAGATATTCTAGTGTTTCATCACATACATTTAATCTTTCCATTTTCTCTTTGTCAGAAACTCCAAAACTACACAGAACACATACATCTGGCAACACAATCATGGAAAAAATATTGCTAGTAAAATGGAAAAGAGCCGGTGTGGTTCCAATCTTTTGATTCTACTTCTATACATATTTCACATTTAAATGAAAAATATTTATTTGAATTTATTAGCTACCAAATTTCAATGACTTCTGTTCTACTTTGTAGTATAGTACAATAACCTACCTTCATTTCTATACAAATATAGAACCTCCATTCTATACAAAAAGCATTCCAGAATGTGAGAGGAAAAAGTCATAAAAATCATTATTGTCAAAGGAAATTTAATATATCAGTTTCTTTAATATAATGTATTACAAATTGTAAGTTCTAACCTACAATTTTTTGTTGCATGTTATCTTCCTTCCTTCTAAAATCCATCACCAATATCACTGAATATTTGCTTTTCTCAAATTCTTTAAAGTATATTTTCAGAATCATTTACTTCAAGTAGAAGAACTTAATAGTGCAGGTACAAATCAACATTGATATTCTGATTTACTGTATCTACTATTAAGCATGCTGAATTCGTATTTATTTCTATATGATTTACATACACTGCTCATGTCAATTTAGAAATTATTCCCACTGAGTTTTGTTATGTCTCTTTTTTTACTAATGATGTTTGTGTACTTATCCGTAACTTAGTTTTCTGAGTAGTTACAATAGAAGCATAAACATACAAAATCACAAAATGTAAGAGTTGGGAGATAATAACCAAAGATTTATTTGCAAAAGATTGTAATTAAAATCAGAATATAAATTTTGCAATCCAAAGCAAGATAAAATACAGAAAGAAAAATAAACTAGACAAAACTAAACATGTATTAAACATTTATTACTGATACATATTAAGGGAGTTGGACTTGGAAAAAGAGTCCACTTAGAAGAAGAGACATCAATAGCCTGCTCTATGCTGATGACACTATGCTGAATTCCTAATCATAAAGATGTGGCCAAGTGATGCTTGTCAGGGAGAAATAGGAACCTCAAATGGTTAGAGCGCAGAAAAAGGAACCAGCAAATGGTCAGCTTCTTGGAATTCCTACGCGGGCAAAGAAAAGTATTCACAAAGAAAAGCACCCATATGTGCCCACATAGCACCTCCCCATGAGAAAAGTATTATGAGTATCATGAGTATTATGGGTATTATGAATCAGAGCCTTCAGATGTTCACTGGGTTCTCATATCTTCTCTTAATCATTTATAAAAAGTGTGTGTGTGTGTGTGTGTGTGTGTGTGTGTGTAAAGAACCTTTAGAAAGGCAAGTTTATAACACGATGAGTCTCCTTCAATCCTTGCTGAAATAAATTTTATGCAACTTTTTAAAAATTAAAAGATATTTATTTTGAAGTAAACAGCAAACAAATGATTGCAACAATGGTTTTTTGAAAGTTATAAACAATTAAGCGCCCAGAGGTGAAATAAGGCTTTGAAATTAATTATAAGAATCCTTGTCTATGGAGATTGTCAGTCTTCCAGGTCATAGTTGTCCCAAAGGTGCTTTTTCAAGAAACAGCTGGACTATCTTGTGTTTCCTTGAATCTTCCTTGTGGATTGAATTTTATTTTTAAAAAGTATGAAGAATTTAAAATTCTAAGAAACCTTCCATTGGTAAAATGTTGTCAATTACAGTAAAATATAATAGCAGATTTGGTACATTGGACTCTAGAGAACCGGGGGGGGGGGGGGAGACGAGAATGGAACAAAATATTCTTAAGTGTGGAAGATTTCAAGGATATTTGGGAACAATTCACCCCAAAGTTACCCTTCTAAATATAAAGCTGAGTTATTTACTCAAGGTTAAAATATGTATGATAGTGGACTTTTTCTTACTAGGACTAAATGAAAAGTCTTTAAAAATCTGTTTACGGATTGTTGAAGTATCATAGAAGGTGATCAATTACTAAAATTATGCATTCTTGTCTTAATAAATGAGAAGTGATTTTTAATATCCTTTTTCTCCACTATATCCTTTTTATTTTATTTTATTGCACTTTTTCTTGCTTCTTTTTATATACTTAGTTTGGGATTTTCATCTTTGTACTTGTAAACTGTAATTTAAAGTGTTATAAAATAAAATGGCAAAATGAATTATTCGGCAAATTATTCTGTAAAATCCCTTTTGTAAGTATATTTAATTTTGCAATATTAAAAGATGTTTAGAATTTTAACTCCAACACAGCTAAATAACAGTAGTTCCTGATAATGTGTAAAACTTTTTATCCTGTATAACTCAAATACTTTTTTTATTTTATTTTGGGGCTTAGGATACACTTGGTAGGACACGTAGATTTTAATATAATCCTGAGAGAAATAAAGTAGTAGTCTGATTATTTTGGTAAATATCCAAAATGTGTGCTGGGATATATGTTGCAGATCAGAATGTGAGTTGTATGAAAAGTAATGAAGACTATCACACTGTAATTGATGTATACTGTCCTGAGTTTGAAGAAAAATAGGATTTAATGGACTATTAATTACTTTTGTCTTTAAATTATTTTTATACAAAACTCATAAAAAGACTGAGATATTTCCCTGGTCAATAAGAAATCAAATTGGCCAGTGCAACATCTTGTCATGAAATTATATGCTTGAAATAGAATTAGCAATCTAAGTGATAAGTTTAATACTTGCATAAATTACCTTGTTTCAATAGGAACATGTTTGTGTAAAATATGTCATGCTGCTAGGCAAATGAAAACATTTAATATGTAATAGTTAAGCCATATATTTAAATGATAATAAATCTAATATTATGATTTATTGTAATATAATGCTTTGTTTCAATAATAAATTTGTACACTCTAGTAAAGATATGTCAGCTTAATTGTTTATTTGTAGTAGCTGATAACTTACTTACAATTCTGACTAACTGGGTTTCAAATAAATAATTACCATTAACTACAACAGAGAAAAACAACAACAAAAATGCACATTCAAAGGCAGAGGCAAATAATGGTATTTTCTCTCTTATCTGTTTCAGCCATCCTTAATTCTTTTTTGGTAGAAGATAAGTTCTTTTTCATCAGTCTTACTTGAAA
This sequence comes from Thamnophis sirtalis, assembly GCF_051295495.1. NCBI lineage: Eukaryota > Metazoa > Chordata > Lepidosauria > Squamata > Natricidae > Thamnophis > Thamnophis sirtalis. The sequence goes on from NW_028261384.1 coordinate 47,009,557, forward strand.
AATTGTTTATGGCAGTTCATGAATTAGAGAATGAAACTGCTGTTTTAACAAAAAGATGCCATTCAAAAACAGTATTTTCCATATCAGAGTTACAGCAATTAGCTATTACAAAAAGGTCTATGTCAGTATTAGCCACTACTTCATCTAAAACAATATTATTTGTATTAATTGTCACCTGCATTCTATAAGACTTATTTATGAAAGACAATATTTTTCAACCTTTTGTGGGACATATCTGAACAAGAGAAGAACCCTAACTGGTCTTAAAACTACTCAGGGCTTAGTACCAGTATTATTCCCAATTCAGGTCTGAGCCTGGTGCTGAAGCCAATGAAGAACACCAGACATGAGGTGCAGGTTTTGTTTCCTTTTATTTTGTTTCCTTTTTGAGCTTCAGCAAAAGGGGCCCCAGCCAGCAAAATACCAGGACCCAGAACAAAGGATGCAACAAGCTTTTATATAGTTTTTCAAGGTAGGATAAAGAAACATTATCTAACAGGCATTCTGAAAGTTATTTAGAGTCCTCTATTGGCTCCATGCCATCCCTACTTCTAAATCTTAACTAATAACACTTCAAAACTTATCTAACAAGTATTCCATTGGCTCTAGTTCAACCCTATTCCTAAAAGTTAATAGGCATCCTAGATGACTTAATGCAGGCCTTCTATTGGCTCTGTCTTAGCCCTACTCCTTATCTTAGCAATATGTCTTGTATGTGCCTGACAGTCAACTCTTGTTTTCTACATTGAAAGGGGCTCCAAATCTCCACACTTCCTTTTCCTTTATCTTTGTTACGCAGGCCTTGCAAATACACATATCCTCCCTTTCTTCTGAGTTCATGCCATAACCTTGCATTTTTATTGCAAATGGCCCATCATTAATTTTTTTTAAAAAAAAATCTGTTCAACCAGATTCCTTTAGTGGTAGTACCATAAAAGTAAAAAGCAACTAAAAGCAGCTCCAAGCAAGCATAAAGATAATATCAGATAGAAGAGAGTCAAGTAACTAAGATACAAGGTGTTAATGGAACAGAATTCTTCATTGAATTGTATTTTTCAAGTTATAACCACACTGGTTATTGCTCTTATTAATCATATTTAAGCTGCTCTGGGAAACATTTTTGCTTTAAGATCAATATTTGCTTTCATCAAACATAGTGGGTAATATATACCGGTACATGTTATATGAATTACAAAAGTGAACAATACTCCATTCTATTTGAAGTTTCAACAAATGAGAATTATGGTTCGTTTTTAAGTCTTTCTATGTTACCATAATCACTTCTACTGATGTTTGGGTATGGTTGCTTTATTACAAATACATTTTGTATTTTAATCCACTCACACAGAGCATTGCTACAAAAACACTAAAAGCAGATTGCCCAATGGACTTAAAAATAGGAGCCAAATTAAAAAAGATTGCTTTTGATGAAGCCTTATCTTAAAGCACAGCTCAGTTTATTCCAATTAGAGCTATTCTCTCATAAACTAGGCTGAACGGTCACTAACTAATTTTGCTCAGACAGCAGGAAACATCACTTCATAAGAAACAGGAGTTCAACCTTCAATTTCAAAGCATAATGCTATTAAATTCTCCTCATGATTTTAAATTATTTTCTTTTTGTTTCTTGTGCAAATTTCAGACTTTTAAACCTTAGATTTAAAGCAACTAAAATCACTATATTTCAATACATACATCCCACTAAAATATAAGTATCAAAACACTAAATGATTTTTTTCAGGATTTCCTTTCAGTAAATTATTCAGCCTCATTTAAAATGGCTAAACTATTAGCTGGTAAAAATCCACATGTGTAGTGTTGTTTTTAATAGAAAACTAATGTTAAAAGTCAAGTTTGGCTGCAGAAAGTGTAAATGAACCAGCATTTGATTGGGAGAAGCAGAGTAGCAGGAACAGAGGCCAGAGGTGATAAGGAAATCCTTAACAAGAGAGGCATCAATAAGGTGACCAGACGTCCCGCTTTTGGCGGGACACACCCGCCTTCCAACGCATTTTCCCGCGTCCCGCCCGCCTTTTTAAAAGGCACGCTTTTTTTGGCGCTTGCAGCTCCCGCCCATCAGCTGCTGGGCTGGCTCATTGTTCTGTTCTATGCTACCTACAAATTTAAGCCAGCCCAGCCTGCCGCTCATTGATTTAATTGGCCTGGACTCCAGCCAATCAGTGAGCTGGCTAGGATGGAAAACTTTAAGCACACACGAGGGTGCTTAAAATTTTCCATCCCAGCCAGCTCACTGATTGGCTGGAGTCCGCTTAAGCACGCCGCACAAGTTGTGACTCTCACGAGTCTCCATTTCATTTCGCCTCCGCTGTTTGTTTTTGCTGCACTGCCCTGGTGAGTAACTCCGGTGCCGGTGGGAATCGGGAGGCTTCGCCGCTTCGGGTGGGCGGCGGTGGCCTTTAGCAAGGGAAGGGAAGGCCTTCCCTTGCGAGCTACTCATGAGAGGAACTGGGGGGGGGAACCGGGCAACCTGAGAGAGGGGAAGAAGATCGTCCCTCCCCGCAACTCCTCAGATTTTGGAAGCCGGGTGTGTGTGGAAGGCGGGGTTTTTGAGGAAAGCGCTTGGCCATCCCTGTTAGCCGCAGCCCCAGACGGAGGAGTGAAGCCCGAGCTTTCATTGCCGTTCCCGCCAGTCGCAGCGGGGAAGCCGGCATCGGTGACTCCGAGGTGCGCTAACTGAAATGCGGTCTTCCTTTAGTCTCTGCTTGCAGTCTCTGGGATGATCGTTGGCGGGTGGGGGAAGCGAGGGCGCAGCTGAGCCGGGGAGGCAGAGATGAGAAGTGAGGGCTAAAAATGCAAAGCGCGCCGAAGAGAGCAAGCGAAGGATCCCCAAAGCGAAGGACGGGCGGGTAGTGCTTGACCAGCATGTGAGAAGGCAGGCTGGAAGTGGCCGCGGAAGGGAAAAGAGGCGGCCACGTGTATCGGTTCTCCTTGTGGAGGTTCGTAGCAAGGGTCCGCTGGCAGGTAGGTTTGGGCGGGGCGAAGGCCTCAGTCAAGGGAGTGAAAATGGGTGGGGAGGAAATGGAGCCGAGCCCGGGGAAAGCAGGGAGACTAGCCGCGAGGAAGCCACGGTGCCTGCCCTCCAGCTCAATGGATACCTGGCCGGTAAACTCATGGTACGGGCGAGGGTTGGCCGGCTGGGGGTGGGGGTGGCTGCTGCCGAGGCCTCCAGCCATGCAATCCTGGGCGGGAAGGCGAAGGTTAGCTCCGGAGCTGCGGAAGACCGTTGCACCGGGAGGCCTCCGCCCTGGGGATCCCCTGCTCCACCCATTCAGATTAGCCCCAAACCCAAAGGAGCCTGGGCGCAGGGGTGAAGGCCAGGGATGACGGGGTTTGGGCGCTCGGAAAAGGAAGGGGTGATCTCCCCCTCCATTCGTCTGTCCCGCTGCAGAGCTCCTCCCAGGGGAGGGGGAGGCAGCGAGTGCGCTGATCCCCGTTTGCAAGGGAAGCGCCGCTGCCCACCCAAAGCCTCCCAATTCCCACCGCCGGAGTTACTCACTTACGTGAAGCTGCCCGCCCTTCCCTTTTTCTTTAAACGAGCTTCAGTTTCCAAGCGGGGAAAAAAGCTTTATGTGCCAGCATTATTGAGTTCCTCATCAATTGAGATCCACCCACGATCAACTGAGGCACCTGCAAAGCAAAGGCATCACATCGCCACCACCCATGTTCACGAGGCGCCAGGCATCGCAGGGCACAGAGGAACTCAGCAGACAGACGGGAGACCGGGGGGTGGGGGAGGAAGAGATCCCGTCCAGGGTAGGCTCTCCGCTTTTCCCTCTTTTTACCCTGGATGGGATCTCTTCCGTCCCCCCTCCCCCGGTCTCCGTCTCTCTGCTGGGTTCCTCTGCGCCCCCCAACTGGCAACGATCAATTCCAGACCCTCTAACTGGTAAATAGACCTGAGGCCATAAGTGGAATTGGGGTCCGTGGGGTCCGTGCAGGGAGGAGAAGAGAGATTCCTCCCAGCACGAACTCCACTAACTAAAGAGCTTTCACATGGAGGGAGGAATCTCCTGTCCCCCCAGCTCCCTTTCGCCCGCAGCAGAGATCAGGCGGGCCAGAGGAAGCACTTTATTCAGTGGATGCGTGCAGGGAGGAGGGGATATATTCGTTCCTGCGCATAGTCCACTGATTAAAGTACTTGCTTTTGCTCGCCCGAGCTCTGATGCCGGCAAAAGAAAAGTCCTTTCCTTCACCTGAATCCCGCCCGAGCTCTGATGCAGGCACCGTGGGGTCCGTGCAGGGAGGAGAAGAGAGATTCCTCCCAGCACACACTCCACTGACTAAAGGGCTTTCACGTGCAGAAAGAATAAACTGACAGTTGGTCGGAGGGAAGGTGGGGGTGGGATGGCAGCTGAGTGTCCAAGGAAGCCAACCCAGACAGGCATCGCAGGGCGCAGAGGAATCCAGCAGATAGACGGGAGACGGGGGGGGGGGGGGGAGAGGGAGGAAAAGATCCCATCCAGGGTAGGCTTTCCGCTTTTCCCTCTTTTCACCCTGGACGGGATCTCTTCCTTCCCCCCTCCCCAAGTCTCCCCTCTGTCTGCTGGCTTCCTCTGCGCCCCCCAACTGGCAACGATCAATTCCAGACCCTCTAACTGGTAAATAGACCTGAGGCCATAAGTGGAATTGGGGTCCGTGCAGGGAGGAGAAGAGAGATTCCTCCCAGCACGAACTCCACTGACTAAAGCGCTTTCACGTGGAGGGAGGAATCTCCTGTCCCCCCAGCTCCCTTTCGCCCGCAGCAGAGATCAGGCGGGCCAGAGGAAGCACTTTATTCAGTGGATGCATGCAGGGAGGAGGGGATATATTCGTTCCTGCGCATAGTCCACTGATTAAGGTACTTGGTTTTGCTCGCCCGAGCTCTGATGCCGGCAAAAGAAAAGTCCTTTCCTTCACCTGAATCCCGCCCGAGCTCTGATGCAGGCACCGTGGGGTCCGTGCAGGGAGGAAAAGAGAGATTCCTCCCAGCACACACTCCACTGACTAAAGGGCTTTCACGTGCAGAAAGAATAAACTGACAGTTGGTCGGAGGGAAGGTGGGGGTGGGATGGCAGCTGAGTGTCCAAGGAAGCCAACCCAGACAGGCATCGCAGGGCGCAGAGGAATCCAGCAGACAGACGGGAGACCGGGGGGGGGGGGAGGGGAGAGGGAGGAAAAGATCCCATCCAGGGTAGGCTCTCCGCTTTTCCCTCTTTTCACCCTGGACGGGATCTCTTCCTTCCCCCCTCCCCAAGTCTCCCCTCTGTCTGCTGGCTTCCTCTGTGCCCTGCAATGCCCGGCGCCTCGTGAACATGGGTAGCGGCGATGTGATGCCTTTGCATTGAGGTTGGCATGTTTCCAGTGGTGCTCTGGGAGGAGGGGGAATGATGGAGGGGAGGACGGCGGCGCGGCGGCCCGTGCCTAGAGCGGAGCCAAAAGAGGTCCGTGACGGTGGCTCGGAGCAGAACGGGAAGAAAAGGCGCTGCAGGCCTGGGGAGTGGGGGAGCGGGAGGAGCGCTGGTGGTTTGTTTTTGGGGTGGGGGGCGTGACGGGGAAGGGGGTGACTGCGCGGAGAGGCTCAGAGGCAGACCGCGCAAGCTCCCTTTCCCAGCGCACGCCCCTCTCAGCACCGTCCCCATCGACTGCCAGGTGTATCCGCCTCTGAGCCTCTCCGTTTTGTTCCGAGAACGGGCTGCTTGGTGAGAGGAAAGGGAGCTCCCTGGGAAGCGAGAGCAGCGAAGAGGTGATGCAGTTGCAGAATTCCCCGACACTCGCTTTTTTAAAAAACCCAGCCTACCTCGTAGGGTTGTTGTTACGGGGCTAGACTAGGAAAGGCAGCCTCTCTCCCGTTTTCGAGAAAAAGTAAGGATGTCCATCTGGTAAAACAACCACCTGTGCAATTTGGTGGCGATCCGCGAACGTTCAAGCCATGTAATGCGTGGGAAGGCATAGAATAAAGTTAGCATACTTGAAGTGAAATAGGCTTTGGTTATGTTTAGGTTGCATTAGCTAAAATGTGCCAATACCGTCCTTGTTGGTAAGAATTGTTGTCATGTTAGAAGAATGACTAAGGCTGACAGCCTAATCTACTCTGTATTAAATAAATAAATGGATGGAAGGAAATGAAAGAATACAGAAAAGGTTGGTGAGGCATTTAGTGGCCTATGGATGAGAATGGTGGCTGTTTAGTAAGAAAATCTGTTTGGAATGTGCATATATATTCATATGTGGCCATAGCAAAATAATAAATAGAAATAAAAAAGCATGAGTGATTTTTACTGTTTTTGATGAAAGTGAGAGGATTAGAGAAGGCTTGGTGCAGCAAGGATCCCACTATCTTACCATTTTATTTTTCTTTATGTACACTGAGAGCATATTCACCAAAGACAAATTCCTTGTGTGTCCAATCACACTTGGCTAATAAACTATTCTATTCTATTTTACTCTACTCTATTCATTTCTATTTCAATTCTAACAAGGAGTTTAGCTTCTCTCTCTTGAAAATGTAAGCTGGCATAAGGCATTATAATGCAAGTCTCAAACAGTTCATTTAGTGACCAAAGTTACAATGGCATTGAAAAAAGTGTCTGATCACCATTTTCACACTTAGCGACCATTTTCACACTTAGCGACCGTTGCAGCATCCTCATGGTCACGTGATCAAAATTTTGATGTTTGCAACAGATTCGTATTTATGATGGTTTCAGTGTCCTGGGGTCATGTTTGACAAAATATAAAATTTTTAATCAAGCGCCCCCCCCCCCCCCCCCGGTCAATGGTGTCCCTCTTTACCAATCTGAAAATCTGGTCACCTTAGGCATCAAGTTGTAAAAACAGCAACACATATCAATGACTTCTTTCTTAGTCTCAGCCACTTTCTGCTGCAAGCATAAAATGTTATTGAAAAGGTTACTGTCAGGTTGTTACAAACTTTAATTATACAACTAATAAACAGCACTGGAAAAATAAAGAAGGAAAGTGCTGCAAATATCTGTCTAATACTGAAAAAACAAAAGTAGTGGATAACACCCCTGCCTCATTCATAAATGTTGGGGTTTTCATCTGCTCTAAATTATGGATTGGCATTTCTATATTCTCAGTCACCAGTATTGTTCACAAATTAATGACTTCAGATATAATGTACCTATATCTTTTAAAAGACAATTGCTTTAAAAATTGTTTGTCTACGTCTATTATTTTTCTATCATTGTGTCTATTGTCTATGCCACTTACATCTAAATACATTTAACTAATAAAAAACTTGACTTTTTTTTAAAAAGGTAACTTGAATAAAATGTGGTAAGACTACCATACTAAGCTCCTATCTAGCCCATATATACATGTATTTTAATTGTAGGAAGTTAGCACCCACCCCTTTCCTAGGAAAATGAAATATCCCAGGAAATATTAAAAAGGCAGAATATTATATTTCCTTGGATGAGAAATGGAGAAATGTGTTTTTTAAGGTAGGAAGCAGGCACACTCTTAACAGCCCTCACCCTCCTCAATAGCTCACAGCAAATGTCAGCACTTAAGAGATAAAGAGATAGCTAGGTCTTAGGAGACCTTTTTTCCCTACCAATATTTGCAACCAGCAAGACATGAAAGTATCATGCATTCTGCATGCAAATATAATTATAGCTGTAATTAAACTAAACTATAATTAGGAGTAAAGATTAGAAGCTGCAAGTTGATACAAACATCTTAAAAGTTGCTTATAATGATAAATAAAAAACATGTGCAATAGATTTTCTAAAAAAATATTTTTAGAATCTATGTAATCTATGGACTCTAGAAAAGTACAGATCTATTTACCAAGGGAACCTCATCATAGCACAGTAATTTAATGTTTAAAAGTTCACTTTAAAGAATTATCAGTATCAAAATTTAATTTTGATTCTACTTACTCTGTATTGTGAAAAAATATAGTCAGTTTATTTTGCCATCAGATGTATACTTTCAGAATTTGCTATGGCATTCCTTTTACAAATTTGGACACTCTTTCTCATTAAAAAAATAATTAGTTGAAGATTAAAAATGTTAAGTAGAGTTGAAAGCTCAGCAGGAGTTCATCCTCTTATATTTCTTATGATGCAAGGAACTTTAAAAGGAATAGCCAATGGGTGTTCAGAATAGTAGTCAAATCAGCACACATCCAATTTCTTTTAATACCACAGACAAATGAGAAATATGTGTACACATTAATATTTTGTTAACATTAAATTCTATTATAATCAACATTGGTACAAATGAATGGTAAAACAATGGCTAGTATCTTGTGAATATTCCTTGTTATCAATTTGCTGACAATATTGCTATCAACCATGGCAAACATAAATGTTAATCTTTTAGTTCCTTTAGTACAATGTAAATATTATAGTTAATTTCATTGCTCTTAGGAGGAATAAAAGCAAATCTGAAGATTTTCATGAAATTAAAATGACAGAAAACATTTTTATATCCAACAGTATGTATGTATGTATGTATGTATGTATGTATGTATGTATGTATGTATGTATGTGCGTGCGTGCGTACGTACCCTTCCAACTGTCCCAAAGTATTACTGAAAGCTGGGGCCTGTGTTAGTGAAATATTCTGGCAGGGATAAGGAAGATGGAAATCTCTGAAAACACTTTCTACAATAACAATGCACTACTAACAAGAGGTATCTCTGCCCAAGTTCCACCATTTCATTATACCTTAATTTAACAGCAGCAATATCATTCAAAGTTGATTCAGCTTTCCATCCTACTGAGGTTAGTAAAATGAAGACCCAGATTGTTGGGGGGGGCAGTATGTTGACTCTATAAACCACTTAGAGAGGGCTGTAAAGCCCTGTAAAGCAGTATATAAGTCTAAGTGCTATTGCTTATAACATTTTATATGGCTAAATATACTGTGGCAAATGGTAAACCAGTTTCTGACAGTTGATATACAAGTAATGCTCAACTTATGATTAGTCATTTAGCGAACATTCAAAGTTACAACAGGCCTCCCCAAAACAATTTATAACTCGATATTAAAGTTACAGCTGCTCCAATGTCCCTAGAGTCTTTATCTTTACAGCCAACCATAGAGATATTGAAGTACCCTTCTTATCTCCCCCCCTCCCCGCTCCTCAATCCTGCCTTCCAGGGTCCTTGAAGGCCTTGGGACTGCATTTCAGCCCACTGGGCCCACGTACCTTCCCTCATCACTAATCACTCACTTGAAAGCTCTGGGTTCATGTTCGGGAAGGCAAACAAGCTGCTCTATTCCTTGGCTATGTTGCTGTTCCAAATGTGAGCATCATATTGGCATGACTGCTAAACAATGCAGGTAAACTGTAACAAATCCTCTTTAAATACAGCTCCAATTAATTTGTAATATTTTGTTTGTCTATAGATCTTTGTAACACTTTTCATACATGACCTGACTATAATAACAGAGGCAGGTATGAAATTGACAAAAGTTTTCTGTTTCCTACTTCATTTGGATTGGATTGGATTGGATTTTTTACATTTATATGCCGCCCTTTTCCCCAAAGGGGACTCAGGGCGGCTCACAATTCAGTCAGGGAAGGGGGTACAGACAGGGGGATAAAAAGACGAACATAACAATACAAAATTTAAAAACACAAAACAACCATATCATTCGAGAAGGGGGGCAAAAGCTCTTTAGCCCCAGGCCTGTCGGAACAGCCAGGTTTTAAGGGCTTTGCGGAAGGCCTGGAGGGTGGTGAGGGTTCGAATCTCCATGGGGAGCTCATTCCAGAGGGTCAGAGCAGCCACAGAGAAGGCTCTCCTCCGGGTAGTCGCCAGTCGGCATTGGCCGGCGGATGGAATTCGGAGGAGGCCTAATCTGTGGGATCTGATCGGTCTATTGGAGGTAATTGGCAGCAGGCGGTCTCTCAAGTACCCAGGTCCAATACCATGAAGGGCTTTATAAGTGACGACTAGCGCCTTGAAGCATATCCGAAGACCAATAGGCAGCCAGTGCAGCTCGCGGAGGATAGGTGTTACGTGGGTGAACCAAGGTGCACCCACGATCGCTCGCGCGGCTGCATTCTGGACAAGCAGAAGGCTAGCCAATCAGGCTGCTTGAGTTTTATAAATGATTGCCTTCAATAAATTTGAATCCAAAATCCTATAGACGGGGGGAAAGAAATGCTGCCAATGGTAATAAGTTCATTTTTTTAAAGGTATTTTGAAAGCAAAGTCAATTTTACTCTGGTTTTAGATGAATTACTAGTAGTAAGGACTACATACCATTTTTATCAATAGGTATAGCCCCGCCCCTTTGTTTTGTTTATGTTGTAACCACACCCTTTTTGTGACATGTTTATGTTGTGGTTCTGCCCCTTTTGTGATGTGTTTTGTTTACAGTGTAACCCCTCCCCTTTTATGACCTCACCACATCCACATCCCCTCACCTCCTGCCCTCACCACCTCTTCCACCCCCACCCTCACCCCCTCTTACCTTGAAGGTCTATAACATCATATCCTCCAACCCTCCATGAACCCCTTTTTAAAAGAAGTACTTTAACATCATTGTGAGCCAAACCTCCGTGACCCATAACCCTTCTCTCCTAGTAGAACAGGTTCAAAAACACGCACCTGCCCATTGTGACACACATGGCCTTTCATACGGGGGCGCTGTAACAACAAACACACCAGACATATCTGACCCACAATCCCTTTCAGCTTGAATAATTGTGACATAGTAATTATTCACCAGAGGAACTTCTCATTAGTTTATATTTGTAGAGCCAGAGATTGACAGCAGCAGCAAATGGCATTGTTACTCTGCTTCACAGCCACCTCCCATTGGCTGAAAGAAAATGATTGATGGATCAAGCACATGTATGCCTTCACAATACCAGACCCAAAATGAATAATGAAGCGTTTTCTGATGGCGGGAGGGAGGAGGGAGTAACTGTCAGCATGAGAATAACAGCTTCCCAAAACTGTCAGCTTTTTACACAGAGCAGGAAGTTTAATAAAGCAATATCAAAGCAAAGTAAGAGGCCCTGGGCCTTGATATGATTATTTTACTTTACAAAGATGTAAAAAATAAAATACTATATTTGCAAAGAAAACCACTTTTCTTGTATGTGAGTTATTTATTTTTCTGATAAAGGGGGGGGGGGTAAAAGGTAGCTCTAAAAGGCAGGAAAAAATAGAATTAAGAGAAAAAATAATACTAAAAATGTGGATTTTTTTCAAAGGAGTCCTTATCACGTTACTACACAGGGACATGTTGAGGCATATTCCCGGAGAGGGTGGAGTCTGGTGGACATGCGCTGTATGTCCTGAGAGCATGGGGGCACGTGGGATAATGTTGACTAAGGCATGTTCGGGTCTGCCCCTGGCACTGGCTGCGGTTCATGGTCTGATAAAAATGGCCCTCTACAGAAGGATGGCTATTCAACTGTTTAAAGCATATAACTCTTTTTAATAACAATATGGGGAGGGATGTCAGGAATAATAAAAGTGGTTATAATGAAGATGATTTATTTGATGTAAAAATGACACTAGAACTGGCAAAGAAACCCCACCAAATGAGGAAACTTTGTAAAAAAAATTACATTGAGAGTAAACGTGACTTGGCGATTAAGATATTTTATTGTCAATTCTGTCAACCACCAAATGATGACGGTATGCAGAACATGTAAACCAAAAAAAAAAGTTTCATGATTTGAAAAAATTGAATATATAATGTAAGGTATTTCTTCTTTCAGAATTGGTCCCTCAGCTGAACACAGGTCTTTTGCAAATTGTTAAGAATTGTATTGTCAAAATTCTCCATTATTGTTTAATAGGATGCCTGCAAAATAAAGACCAAATGGATGGATCTGATGAAACAAGCATTGTTAAAAGCTTGTCTTCAAATATCTAGATCTCAAATTGTATGACTGATTATTAATATTGAGTATTATGAGTAAGTTATACTTCACAAGGGATACCCTGAATGAAATCAATGCTTTTACAGAAAGCATTGAGAAGGCAAAGGATCCAATGTTATTAATGACAAGGATATGTGATGAGACACCTATATCTTTAAAGAGGCTGATATGTCAAAATGTAACAAATATTGATTACAAGAACATGTTAATGTAAAATTTGTGTTTCTAATAAAAGCTGCATATGAAGAATTTTGAAGCCTGTTGTTATTTCTGATTGGTAAAGGACATTTAGAATTTTCTAGAAGGGCATCATGGTAGGAGGGGAGGTTGGTTGGGGGAGGGGGTATTGGTTATGCAGAAAACAAATTTCATGGCGTGGTTTCAGGACCGCCAATAGGTTTGTAGGAATAAGTTCTACGTCAAGACCATTGGGTTGGGGGTGACATAGCTGGTTGAAGCTGCTAAGAAGGTGGTGGACAATTAACTACAGACACCATGCATGGCTGACCATTGAAGAAGACAGCTTCAGAATGGCAGAGGCTAATGTAAGTGCTTCTATAATTATTTAAAATATAGATTGTCATATATATAATGTATGCATATGTATATGTGTGTGTGTATGTATATACATACATACATACACACACACACACACACACACACAGTTGTTATATCCTATATTTTGTGTTTATTAGGATGAGGCAACAGATTCGCAATAGATAAAAGCAGGTGAAGGTATTATTTTTCTTTTCCATGGAATTTTATAGGACATGGATGGCCTTTTGTGTATCAGCATAGATTCTATTATGTTTAAATTATTTTTTCAGATTGTGAGGAAGATGAGTTATTTGCAACTTTCACAATGCCCTCAGATTCACAATGGAATTTATATAGGAATGCAAACCAGTTACAAGGAGTGGAATTAGAACGTATCTTAATTAATTTACAGACATAACTAATGCTTAATTGGTATTTTTTGTTAGGACATGATGAAAGGTTATCATCAAAAATGAAGGTGTAAGGAGGGGAGGGCTGGGGGGTCAGGTTTCAAACTACATGCATTTTAGTATATTATGGGGTTATCTATCATTTCTGTAGCTAGAAGTATAACTATATGAATCAATGTTTCTTTTAGATTGGAGTGATGATAATGATGAATTGTTTGCTGCATTAATGCAGCTCTGGGAATCTCAGTAGGTTTCCTATAACAGGGACCATGGGGAGACTATATTTCATGGGACACAAGAAAGCGAATTAGAAAGTGTGTTATTTATTTTATAAACATTGTTTAAAAGATGTAAAGTGTTAGAGATTGCAATAAAGAGATGTCCCTAACAACAATAAGTGTGAATGGGATTATGTATAACGCTATGTTTAGTAGTATTTATTGTAATAAATGTCAGAAAATATGTACACTCATTGCTATACATTCCTTTTAGAATGGTGGAATAGACAAATGCATGCGAGATTTCCAAGCTGCAGTATTTCATTGCATGTGCAATTGGGAGGCAACCCGCAAGCAAGAAAGCCACATGTTCCGGTAGAGGAACAACCATCAGATATGGAGCAGGGGCAGGCCATGACACAAGTCTATGAAGAAATGGATATGCAAGGTGGGTTCTGTTATTTAGGTATAGGCATTAGGAAAAAAGCAGTAATTATGAATTTCCATGCAGTTTTCAATATGTTCTGTTAGGAATATAATTCTAACTATTGGGTTGTCATCATGTAACAATATTGTACCTGTTTCTTTAAAGCATACTGTAAAATGTGATTTGGTGCTGTTTTCTTCAATCGGCCATAAGAGGGAGCCAGAATGACTGTTAGCTCTCTCTTTGTTTGTTAGATGCTGAGCTGATTTTATCTGAATGCCATGAGCTATTGTAAGTTTTGCAATTGTTAGCAAACCTTGATTACTGGACTGATTATAGATTACTGGACTATGTTATTTGGATTATCCCTTTACTGAAAGACATTGATGACTGACTGTCTTATCCGTGTATGACTTGGACTGTTTGATGGACTCTGATACTTTTATTTCCACGAAAGCAAAAGCCTATTTAAACTGCAGTGTCTCTGTATGATGGTTTGTGTGTTCTCCAACACAATTCTCACAAGCTTTGCTGAACGTACTCGCTCTCCCAACGGGAAGCTTACCTAACATGTTCTTTGTACTATAATAAGTAAGAATACTAACCTAACTGCTAATTATGAACCTACAGAAAGTGACAGTGAACAGTTCTCTGCAGATGTGCTAAGGCCACAAAGTGTTAGGCAGAGTATTGTACCACAGAAGACCCCATCATGCCATGCACATGAGGTACAAGGACAGGAACCTGAACCCCAGCCCTCCACATCTTGTGGAATACAAGGTTAATTAAAATGTAAACGTATTAGTAAATAGGGGTGTTTGTATTCATTAAACAGTGGCAGATCTTCAATATGTCTTTTTTTATTTATGTAGAACCTGTTTGTAAAAAGTCAAAAATAGGGGTTGGCACCCCTCAGAATACAGTCACAAACAATGACAATACCAGTGAAGAGGATAATATGTCAGCAACCCAATCAGAAGAGGAATAGGGACCCTTGGAAGATTCTGACATGCTAAGTACAACAGAGGTCCCAGATGTGTACCTCGAAAACATTCAAGCATGACATAGACACATGGAGAATTTCAGGGCAACAGAATATTATGAACGTTATAGATTTGTAAATATGAAACATTTTCAATCATTCACACAAGCTATAGATATTATTCATGAGATACAGAACCTTTTGAATCGTATTTCAAGGGAGATAGGCTCAATGATTTTGTACAATTACGGATGGATGCTGAGGAATTAGGTAGGCCCCTAATTAGTGTTAGGAGACCTCTGGAGGATTTAAATGCTGACCAGTTCCTTAGTTTTGTAGAGAATTTATTACAAATCAATGTTGAACTTTTGTGGAAGAGTTCTTTGGAATTTACAGTCACTATTGTGAAGAACCACAAGGGGGGCGGCCTTAGGAAATTAAGAACAGTTCTATTCAGTAAGGTTTTGGAGAAGAAAAGACAGCACCGGATTGATTTCAATGTGGAGGGGATGTTTCTGTGTTTTGCAGGCAGCCTGCTGACATTGTTAGATAATGGGGCTTCTACTAAACAAGAAATTATTACCAGAGCTGTGAGCCTATATAACACTCTCTGTATTTCTACAGATCACAGAATTGATTTTTCACATATACAGTTATTTGAAGACTACTTCGGTATAACTATAGAGGTCCTGTTTTATCATGAAGGGGGTTGGCGGTTTTTTGTAAAGTGGGGGCTGGAAATAAGAGTGGAGTTTATGCTGTTACACGACAGTCATTACTATGGTGTAAAAAACATAAAAGGCTTCATGGGCATACATTACTTTTGCAAGCTGTGTCACACAGCATATCATCACAAATTTAGGCATGATTGTCAATATTTTTGTCAAGCCTGCACAGGTTTAGAATGCTGTGAATTGACAGGTAGGAGGGTGAGATGCCATATGTGCAAATTGCTTTGCAGGTCTAAGCCATGTCTTGAAATGCATGAACAGTTGGCTTTGGAAGGAAAAATTATTTGTTCCAGGTGTGGTATCTATGTGCCTGCCCCACATGATGAATGTAAGAAGGTGACATGCAGACAGTGTGATACCAAAGTAGATAGCTTGGCAGATCACTTATGTTTTCTGAAAAGGATGTCTAAGCCAAATATTGGTAACAGGTAATTGTATATGATTTTGAATGTGGTCAAGAAACAGGAACACACATACCAAATTATGTGTACGCTATGGACATGCTGGATGCCAGGGATGTTAGGAAGTTGGAATGGTATGGTGATAAGTGTCTGGAGGAATTTGTGAAAACGTTTGTGCAGCCTAAGTTTAGTGGTTCCACATTCATAGTACACAACTCCAAGAGTTATGACAGTTACCTAATCCTCAGGCAGTTGATCCGTGAAAAGGTGAAAGTACAATTCTTAACAGGGAGATAAACTGTTATGCATAATCCTGCCTATCTTTCATATACATTTTATCGACAGCCTTTCTTTTTTACCAATGAAGCTCAGTAAAATGCCCAAAGCTATGGGTTTTCAAGGCTCCAAAGATTATTTTCCTCATTTGTTCAACACTGCAGAGAACCAAGATTATGTTGGAACTTTGCCAAAAGCCAAGTATTATAGTCCTGACACCATGATGCCTGGTGAGAGAGAGGAATTTGAGAAATGGCATGCTGCTAATAAAGATACAGCATTTAATCTCAAAAAAGATCTTGCATACTACTGCAAACAAGATGTAAAAATATTACGGAAGGCTTGCAATAGGTTTAGGGAACAAGTTATAGAAATGACAGGTAGAGAATTTTTCACAGGGAGGGGAGGAGATATTCTTGAAGAGAGAGAAACTCACTGCATTGACCCTTTCCAGTATGTAACATTAGCATCTATTTGTATGGCACAGTATTGATTCATGTTTTTGAAGAATGATACCATAGCACTAGCCCCTCCGGACAATTACCAGAAGAGCAAGAAAAGCTTTTCTGCTTGCTCTATACAGTGGTTGATGTATATAGAACATACTGAGGGGGGTCAACATTCAATGTGCTCTGCAAGGGGGTGAAAAGCAAGTAGGTATTTACTTTTTGGATGGTTTTGCTGTCATAAACTAGGTCCCCACAGCATTTGAATTTTATGGCTGTTTTTCCACAGCTGCCCTATATGCTACAGATCCCAGGACTTCAATAGTCTGCTTGATTCAATCTATGGCATGTTGCATTCTTGCACTAGGGCTAGAGAAGATTACTTGCATAATTTAGGTTTTGTGGTATGAAGCATCTGGGAACATGAATGGAATGACCTGTTCAAGGGGATTGGGGGTTTGAAGCGATTTCTAACAGATAGTAAACTCCCAATGCCCTTGAATCCCAGAGATGCCTTTTTTGGGGGGTAGAACAAATGCCACATGCTTGTACTATAAACCAAAGCCGGGGGAACAAATCTTATATTATGATTTTACAAGTTTATATCCCTTTGTGAACAAGAACAAGGTGTATCCGATAGGTCATCCAGAAATAATATACCAAAACTTTGGGGACATAAAATAGTATTTTGGATTTGCAAAAGTTAAAGTGTACACGCCCAGGGGTCTAAACTTTCCAGTACTGCCACATAAGTTGCGGGGAGGGAATTAATGTTTAGTTTGTGTGCAACCTGTACAGAAAAGCAACAAGTCATGGAATGCCTCCACAATGATGAAGAAAAAGCCCTAACTGGCATATGGTGTATTGTAGAATTGAATATGGTTGTGGAGAAAGGCTACAGAATTGCAGAGATCTACAAAGTTTGGCATTTTGAAAGGAAGACAAAAAAACTTGTTTTCAGGCTATATTAACATGCATCTCCATCAAAAACAGGAGGCTAGTGGGTATCCCGATTGGTGCAAAACAGAGGAAGATAAAGAGTGTTATGTTCGGGATTATGAAAAAAAGGAGGGGGTCCGCTTACTCAGGGAACATATTGAAGTCAATCCTGCTAAAAGACAGATTGCTAAACTGTCTTAAAACTCATTGTGGGGTAAATTTGGCCAGAGTACCAATCAGATGATAACCTCAGTGGTGACAGAGCCTGAGGAATTATTTAAGTATCTTTTTGTTCCCTATTATGAAGTGTCCTCCTGTGAATTTGTGGATAATGAAGCAGCCGTTGTAACATGGAAAACCGCCAAAAACCAACCTACTAAGTCAACTTATACAAATGGGGGACAGATGTCTCTATCACAATACCAACGTCATTTTTATTAGCAGAGGGGGGGCGTGGTCACCTTCATTAGGTAATTATTTAGGATAGTTGATGAGTGAGATTCCTCCAAACACTTCAGTGACTGAGTTTGTGGCAGTTGGTCCAAAGACCTACGGGTATGCTTTGTCAAACAGGGCAACTGTGTTAAGGGTGAAGAGCCTAACGCTAAATAGTGCCAACTGTATTAAAGTTAACTTTGAAAGCCTGAAAGATCTGATTGATGAGCCGTCTTCTTGGGAGGGGGAATGGGCTGCGCTCCTGGTTCTGGGGATCCCCCCCCCAAAAAAAGACCAGCTTCCCATCTCTCCAAATCTTGTGGTTTTTCAGGATTTTCTTTTTAAAAAACGCCTCTCCGGATGATCTTGAAAACCTGCAAGGTTGCTTTGGAAGGGGACAGATGGGCAGCATTTCCCCCTGCCCCCCTCCCTGGGTGCCTGCAGCCTTAAATAGCAGTTAGACTTATATACCGCTTCATAGGGCTTTCAGCCCTCTCTAAGCGGTTTACAGAGTCAGCATATCGCCCCCACAGTCTGGGTCCTCATTTCACCCACCTTGGAAGGATGGAAGGCTGAGTCAACCTTGAGCCGGTGAGATTTGAACCGCTGAACTGCAGATAGCTGTCAGCTGAAGTGGCCTGCAGTACTGCACCCTAACCACTGTGCAACCTCGGCTCTTCGAATATTAAAGCAAGCGTTTGCACAATAAAGAAAATCTCACGAGCGAGAGAAGTTCTTAATTGCTTTTACTGTGAAGTTTTGGAAGCTTCCGAGGCTGCAGGCAACCAGAGATGGGGTGGGTGACTGCTGCCTGTCTTCCTCCTCCCAAAGCAACCTCGCAGGTTTTCAAGATCGTCTGCAGAGGCATTTTTAAAAAGAAAACAGTCTTCTTGGGAGGGGGAATGGGCTACACTCAGAGGAGCCGGCACTTGGGGCACCCTGAAACAACGCATCCCCGCCGCCTCGTTCTACTCAGCAAGTGGGGGACATCCCGTCTGTGCCCACTTCTGCTGCCACCACCTCCGCTCCAGGGGTGGGTTTCAAAAATTGTTCGAACCACCTCTGTGGGCGTGGCCTCCTTTGTGGGAGTGGCTTGCCGCCCATGTGACTGGATGGGAGTGGCTTGCCGCCCATGTGACCAGATGGGAGTGGCTTGCCGCCCATGTGACCGGATGGGAGTGGCCTGCCACCCATGTGACCTGATGGGAGTGGCCAAGACGATGTTATTACTAGATATTACTAATTACTAGATATTATTAATATTACTAGATCATTATTAATGCATAGATAACTGTGGAACATTACACACCCACCCACACCCACAAACTATGACAGTGCTAGGAAAACACCAAAAAAATAAAAATCCCCCCCCCCAAAAGAAAGACTGCCAATGAAACCAGTTTTTTTTTCCTAAGCCTAAGAACAGGAAAGACAAAGTCACTGGAATAAAAACCATCAAGGCAATGTGGAAAATTATAAAGGACAGGCACTCACAGAACCATCAACCACATCAGAATTAACTAAACAAGTAAGGTGACCAGATTTTCAGATTGGTAAAGAGGGACACCATTGACCGGGGGGGGGAGCTAGGCCGCAGCAGTTACTGCCAGCCCGCGACCTCGCTAGGGACGTCTGGTCACCTTAATTATATACATCCTCTCTCTCTCTATCCATCCATCCATCTGTCTGTCTATCTGCCTGCCTATCTAGTTATGGTATCCCTCTCCCTCTTTCCCCCTCTCTTTCTCCATCCATCTATCTGCTTGCCTACCTATCTCTCTCTCTTTCTCTCTATCCATCCGTCTATCTGCCTGCCTATCTGTCTATCTAGTTATGGTCTCTCTCTCTCTCTCCCTCTCCCTCCCTCATTATCATCTATCTCAGTGTTTCTCCACCTTTTTATAAAAATATTTTTTTAATTTTTTTTTGTTACATAGACGACACATACCCACAACAATAAAAACAAAACAAAACAAAAAGAAAAAAAACCATCATCACATATAGCATGTCGTTTGGTTACAAGTGTTTTAACATTTATCATTCTTATACATTTATTATTTCATTTAATAGGTTATAATATACAGTTTGGGTTGCTTTGTTTACCATCCCTTCCTCCTGTTATAACACCACCTTATTTTCCCTTTCTTTTCTCCCTTCCTCCCTTCTCTACTTTCTTCCTTCCTGCTCTCCTTTCCCTTCCTTCTTCCTGTACCTTTCTCCTACTCCTGCTCTTCCTCATCCCCTTCCTACCCTCTCTCCTCCTCTTTCTCTCCTTTCCATCCTCCTCTCCTTACCTCTTTCTTTTCACCCTCCCTCCCTTCTCTACTTTCCTCCTTCTTCCTCTCCTTCCCCTTCCTTCTTCCCTTCCCTTTCTCCTACTCCTGCTCTTCCTCTTCCCCTTTCTACCCTCTCTCCCCCTCTTTCTCTCCTTTCCATCCTCCTCTCCTTACCTCTTTCTTCTTTCCCCCATCTTCCTTTCATTCTCTCCTCCTTTCTCCCTTGTTCCCAGCGGTCCTTGGGGGCGCGGCGGAAGCCCTGCAAAAGCGCTCCTTTCCCGGCTCGGCTGCCATTGCTGCTGCTGCGGGCAGAAGGGGAGGAGGAGGAGGAAGAAGATAAAGCGGCGGGGTGGTCCCTGCAGCCGCCGACGCAGGAAAGGTGCGCTTTGACAGAGCTTCCACAGCCCTGCCAAAGCACCCATTTCCCGGCTCGGCTGCCGCTGCTGCTGCTCAGGGCAGAAGGGGAGGAGGAGGAGGAGGAAGATAAGGTAATCCTCTCATGCACTTAATTAGATAAAACAAACAATGCTGTTCATAGGTTATTGCCAGGGAGTGCTGCAGTTGAAGAGTTTGGTATGTATACTTCTTAGCTCACAGTTCTAAAAACCTCACAATGTCAATGGGAAAGTCAGAGGTGTCTGGAGACCTTCCATAGGAGTCAAAAAATTCACCATAGCTGTGAGTTGAAAAGTAGAGCACCCTCCAGTACTCACCAGGTAGAGTTTTTGGATGTGTGTTTACAATTAACCTGAAAGGCCTCTGAGATTTTTCTCTTGGGTAACAAATCACTCATGTGTATGCCTAGAAGGAGAGCATTTCCAGACAGCACTCATAGTATCAGTATGGTGCCCATTCTCACATATAATCAAACAAAACGTTCCTTGTGTGGCTGATTTCAATAAGATTTTCAAAGATTGCTTAGAGTATCATGTTGATGGTATTGGGGAGGGGTACAGCAAATCTAATTTCTGCCCTCAGATTTCCATTCTTGATCAGGTTATAGTGCTCTGAGTGGCCTTGATCAGGAGTCAAATCAAAACAATATAACATATAACCATTGTTAAACTCCTCACGGTTGATCAGCACAGAACGATCTTTCATGGATTTGCCAGATATTTGTAACAATTGCATATATTCTCTCAAAAAAGGGTTATGTTCATAATCAGGCTGAAGGGGCTTAGCAGGAGTTTGTTCACCATCACAATACAGGGCACAAAAGTTGATATTATAGTGCTGAAAATTGAAAGGATTTCTTTCATAATTACGGCTAAATGCAGCGTTGTCCACGAAGCCGATCACTAACTGTTTAGGTAACTGTCCTAGAAATAGGTTTTCCTGATTACACACAAGATTGCCTGCAGGAATTCTGTAAACCTTCACACCTACATGGTCAATGGGGTATTTGGCATTTGAGGTAAGCAGTGCCTCCACATGTCCCAATCGTACACTCGGGGATATTTTTACACGTTTTACAAAAAGAAACGTGCCCAGGATTGGTATTTTATAATTTTTGTTAACATCCCTCATCAGACAGAACTCATTTTTACTTCTTGAGAGTTTAATGCTCACATCCACACCATTAATCAATAGCTTGTCTTGAAAAAATAGATCACTATGCAATGGTCCTAGCAGATCCCATTTATGACTTCCAGTTGTATGCCTGGCTCTCGCTCTGATACCAGAGTTACCAGCCATGGTCAGCAAGGTGTTCTCCATGAGCGTCGCATCGTCCTTGTAAAACCCACCCACTGAAAACCGGGTGCCCAAGGCATCTCTACCATAGTTGAGAATAAGTTCAATAAATGCTCTGTATGAGTAGCAGTGATGATTCTGTGTAATCGACCTGATTGAGCAAAGATGCTATGGGATAATTGACAAGGCTCACTATTGCATCATCGTCAATATCCGTGCCATCGGCCTTTACAATCTTTCAGCTCACATACAGCAGAGTATTGTTTAAATCCGTGTAATGTTCGCCGTGCCCTGTTATAAAAAATTCCAAGGAGCATCCGGTGTTCACGCTGATAAAGGAGGGATCTCGATGTACGTGCAGTTTTCAATGCTCGTTTGCATAGGTGCCAATTGAAACAGATCTAGCTCTGATTTGACACATTCCTCTGAAGTCTCGTGGATAAATGCCATTTTATCTTAGAAGATGTTCTGTTTGTCATAGCGCTTCCTTCCTTGTGAACCTTTCCTCTTTGTATGGCGTGGCTTTTTCACAACCTTCCTCTTTTTAGGAGGCATAGGTGGACCAACAGAATGTTTCTTACTGATCACCGCCATATCAGAACCCTCCTGCCCACCCCCAACAACACGTGATACAAGCCGTCCTGACACATCTCTGGCAATGTTATTAGCTGCCACTTTCACATGAAGTTTAATGATTTCTAGCCCTCTCCTCAGTAAAGGCATCACTTTTCGAAAAAGTCCCCGGAACAGACCCCCCCCATACCTGTACCATACATAACAGGGGCTCCTCGAAAACCCGGTAGCCCATTTCCCACCTGTGCTCTGTAGTAGTCTACATAGGCTTGAGGACTCCCGCACTTCTTTATCATGAGCATCCTTCACTTTTCTGAGCCCTGAAATGAAGCTTAGCAATGACCTTACCATGGTTAAAAGCTATGTTTTTGTTCTTATCCGTTTTTATTTCTACAGTAATCGTGTCAATGTAATGCTTGTTTACGGGTTATATAATGCGGTTGGTCATAGGTTGTCATGATTATTTCATTGTCCATACACTGTACAGGTAAGCATCTTAGTAACGGTACATAGAAGTCTCCCACTAACTGTGCACACACGATATCTGTATTAATATACAGTGTGTTTAAACCACCTGTAATGTCCACATCAAAGTCATTTTTTTGGTACACACATGTGGTTGTAATCCTAATATCCAGCCAAGTCCTTCGGTGACTAGTATACTGTAGGGCCTTTAATTCTGATTTTACGTCCAATTGCATCATATTTCATAATCACCTCTGATGGTTCTTCAGACTCCACCATAATCTTGTTCATATTTTTTATCACTTGCTGGATGGTTGCATAGTGACCAGCTTTTAAAGAAAAATGCCATTTTTTTCTCTCATTGGCAATTTCAAAATATTCATTTGCATTTATTGTATTCCAAGTGTGCAGATATTGTAACTCTACCAGTCCTACTTTCCACGATCCCAGAAGCTCTAGAACTTTTGCTAACCTTATAGTAAAGTTGGAACTTTGGTTGTTGGGAAACGCTGCCACCAATGTGTTGCTGGGCAGGGTAATATAGAAGCCTGCCATGTCAAAGATGGCGCACTTCACGCTCCTTAATCCAACTGTTAAACTTCTCTGGCCATCCAGCCCATTTAACTAGGAATTCTCTTTGTTTTCCCCTCCCTCTTTTCCAGACTATTTTTTCAATTCTATAGACACGCTCTTGATTGTTAGGTATTTTTTGTATCTCTTCTGGGTAAAAAGTTCCCTGGACGGGATCCTCTGCATAATCCATTAATCTATATACAGTTCTTTCTCCTCTTGGTACCTGTTCTTTGACAATATTTCATCTGTAAAGGTTTGGTGATAACTCTTTTCAAACTTGCCTTTTAGTTTGGATATCCTAACGTGATCCCCCATCTTAAAGTTTTTAAACTTTCTGACCACTTTTAAACTTTTTCCATATAGATGTAGCCAAATGTCTTTTTCATTAGAGTGGTTTACCGTATTGGGGGCTGTCTGGATACTATGATGGTAAGAGCTATTGTAGCCCTGCATGAAAGCTGGTAAAACATCTACATACCGGTGAGTATTTTTAGCTGTAAAATAACTCCAGATTTTATTTTGCAGAGTGTGATTAAATCTTTCTATAACCGCTGCTTTAGTTTCACTGTGTGTCACAAAATGATGTATGCCATAATGTCCCAAAAGGGTCTTTGGGACTTGTTTAAGAATTCTTTTCCAGCATCTGACTGTAACTTTCTGGGGACCCTTCCGGTTTGGAAGATGCTCTGAAAGACCTCGGCAACCCCCCCATCCGCACTTATCAAATAAACAGACTGCCCAGGCATATTTGGATAGTATATCGATCACTGTTAAAATAAATTTCATGCCATTGTTTTCAAAGGCAAATTCTGATTAATCCACGAGGTCTGCTTGCCACTGACAGTCTATGCAAGAAACTATTATTGCATTCCTAGGAAAATTAATTCTTGTGGGTTTATGAAGGGTGTAAGCATTTTGTCCAAAGAGTCATGTCTTGACCTGCTTCAATGTTAAGTTTTTAATGCTCTTCCGCCTGGCCTTAGTCAATTTACACTCCTATATTGGCCCGTACTTTCTGGTGTATAATACAGTTTCTTCAGAACATTTTTATACTTCATTCTGCACTGTTAACCCGTATAATAAACACACTTTGCTCTTTAGCATAAACCTTTTATTTGTAATTTACAACACTTTCACACTAACTTCGTCAGCAGAATAATAACTTCATCAGAGCTATCATAATAGTCATCATCATCATCATCATCATCTTCAACCTCTGTAGTTCACTGTACAAATACAATCAACATCCACACATGTGCATCCTTCATTGTCATTATCTTCATTTGAAAGGCCCCTTTTAATCCCCCTTGGTAGTAAATGGAGTAATCATGACTCTTCAGAATCGCTCCTTTAATATCATCATTAATATCCTCGGTACAAATGTGGGTAATAGACTTTGTAGGGCTCTAACAATTCAGACTGTCAGCTGCAGATTCTTCCTCGCTTGAGGTGCTTCTTAAAATGATCGTACTCTTGTCATGGTTATGTCCAGGAACAGCCTCTGGTTACATATAAAAAATATCCCGTTGCTAAAGCTAGCTGCAACTCTCCCCCCCCCCCCATTTATTATATAAAATTATCATCAATACACTTAGTAAAAAGTCTATTTAGTTTCATTTACTTAAGCATCCCTCTGCAGATTATCCATTAGTTAATATTTTTCTTATTAAGGAGGCCATCTTGTTATGGTCACATCCCAGAATACCACTTGGAAATATATATTAATTCATTACCTATCACAGTAATAACAGGATTATCCCAATTTATACCCCCCCTTTGAATATATAAACGGTCTTTACTTACAACTTCCACTTGCATAGTCCTGTGATAAATCGCTTCTCTTAGCCATTACCCGCCCTTTATGACAACATATATTGAGGTCTGCATCGTCTTCATAGTCATTCGTGTTACAGCAAGACAGACAGCATCCAAACAAAATAGGTCTGAAGTACTCTAGCTCATCGACAGACGTAGTACAACATATTTTATGGCAATCTTTCAAGACCCCTTCCCTCAGCTCACAGTGCAGAATTGTCTATAAACCTTTTATTATTTCCTTTGTCAGGTTCCATGTTGAGATCTAAGAGGCCTAAGCCTTAAGCAGTTAAATTGCCATCCTTCTGCAGAGGGCCTCTTTTATCAGACCGTGAACCACAGCCAGCGCCAGGGGCAGACCCGAACATGCCTTAGTCAACATTATCGCATCTGCTTCCATGCTCTCAACATGTCCCTGTGTAGTAATGTGATAAGCATTCTTTTGAAAAAATACACATTTTTAGTATTATTTTTTCTCTTAATTCTATTTTTTTTGCCTTTTAGAGCTACTTTTTACTCTCTCCCCCCCCCTTATCAGAAAAATAAATAACTCACATACAAGAAAAGTGGTTTTCTTTGCAAATATAGTATTTTATTTTTTACATCTCTGTAAAGTAAAATAATCATATCAGGGGTGAGGGCCTCTTACTTTGCTTTGATATTGCTTTTTTTAACTTCCTGCTCTGTGTAAAAAGCTGACAGTTTTGGGAAGCCATTTTTCTCATGCTGACAGTTACTCCTTCCTCCCTCCCCCTCCCTCAGAAAACGCTTCATCATTCTTTTTGCTTCTGGAATTGCGAAGGCATCATGTGCTCGGTCCATCAATCATTTTCTTTCAGCCAATGGGAGGTGGCTGTGAAGCAGAGCAACATCACCATTGGCTGCTGCTGTTAATCTCTGGCTCTACAAATACGGACCAATGAGAAGTTCCTCTGGTGATAATTACTATGTCACAATTATTCAAGCTGAAAGGGATTGTGGGTCAGGTATGTCTGGCGTGTTTGTTGTTACAGCATCCCTGTGTGAAAGGCCACGTGTGTCATAATGGGCAGGTGCATGTTTTTGAACCTGTACTAGTAGGTGAGAAGGGTTATGGGTCACGGAGGTTTGGCTCGCAATGACGTTAAAGTACTTCTTTTAAAAAGGGGTTCAGGGAGGGCTGGAGGATATGACATTATAGACCTCCAAGGTAAGGGGTGATGAGGGTGGGAGGTTGGGGATGTGGGTGTGGTGATGTCATAAAAGGGGAGGGGTTACACTGTAAATAAAACACATCACAAAAGGGGCAGAACCATAACATAAACATTCCACAAAAGGGGCATGGGTTACAACATAAATAAAAAAGGGGCAGGGCTAAACCTATTGATAAAAATGGTATGTAGTCCTTACTACTATTACTGAATATTGGAAAATCATTTTTCTTTTTACTAACAGTTACCAGAACCAGTATGTTTTTTAGTGATGTTCAAAGTTGCAGTGCTTGGAAAAAAAGTGAATGATGACCATTTTTCACACTTATGACACTGCAGTATCCCCATGGTCATGTGATCAAAATTCAGACATTTGGCAATTGACACATATTTCTGATGGTTGCAGTGTCCTGGAGTTATGCAGTCATTTGCGACCATTTGACAAGCAAAATAAATGAGGAAGCCAGATTCGCTTAACAACCCATGTTAGTAACTCCAGTGATTCACTTAACAACTGTGGCAAGAAAGGTCATAAAATGGGGCAAAACTCACTTAACAAATGTCTCACTCAGCAACAGAAATTTTGGACTCAATTGTGGTTGTAAGTCGAGAAGTACTTGTATCTAAAATTTAATTACCAAACTATTTATAATTTAAAAAATTAAAGGAAAAAGTTGTATTTAAAATACTCCCTAAAACTATAAGAAAACAGAATGTCCCACTGATTTGTTTATTTCTGCATAATCCAAGAAGGGGATAAAAATAATTGTGAGTATCTGTCAGTTCCTTTAATACAAGGGTGTCAAACTTGATTTCATTGAGGGCCACATCAGAGTTGTGTTTGACCTCAAGATGGATAGGGGGCATGGCTAGGTTGGGTGTAGCCAACTCAAAGTCACTTGTGTCAAGGCTGTTGCAGCCGAAAATGGAGTTTGTGAGCTCCATGTTCACTTGCAGAGACATTGAGGGCCACTCCTTTTTCCTGGGTGGCCCTGTAGGCCAGGTCTAAGCACCCAATGGGCCGGATTCGGATCATGGGCATTGAGTTTGACGCCCCTGCTTTAGTACCCAAACAGATGAGTACAGACCAACTCTGATGAGGATTAAAATGAACTTTGTAGCTTACTTGTAAATACTAAAGAAAAAAAGCTTTGAAGTATTATTTTTCATTTTATATTATAATCGGGGTAGCCCAGAAAATGTAAACATAATAATTCACTTTTTAAACCAATCTTTGTATCATAATTTTACAATATTTTGTCATGAAATTGAGAAGAGGTACTGTTTTAATCTTCCATATGACACTCAACACACTTGTACTGATCCAATTAAATCTATCTCAAACATACATTATCTAATCTCAGTAAGATTTTGCAGTCATAACCAGTTAGAAAAAAAGGAAAATATAAAATATATAAATTATCCCATCCAAATGGTACCAAACACAGCCCTTTAAAACTACATAATAAATATTGTGCAACTATCCGTATACTCCTATACAGATTTGTTCTTGACTTTAGGCATTTTCACTTAGAAAGATATGTGCAGCTTTTATATGTGGTCTTAGAAGAACCAGCTTAGAATAATTATCCAGAGAGGTGATCTCTTTACTTTAATGTAATTATCTTACTGCCAGAAAAAAAAGATTTTTTTAAATATTTATTATGTAATAAATAACTGTAATTTGCTTTATTTCTTTTAGAACAATAAATAGCATTACAATACTAGAATCAATTATAATCTAAAATGAGTAAATATAAGAACTGTATTTTAACCAATTGCATTACTTAAGTTTCAAAAGAATAGATAAAAATAGAAATAATATACCCAATCTAGCATGCTTTTTTCTTTTTTAGCTACTCAGAAATCAGAACATTTTAATTATTCCATAAAATTAGGCCTTTACTAGAAAATTATTTGAAGTTATTCTAGAATTACCTTCTGGAATTACCATAGCTACAATGTCTTTGAACTAGGGTTTCCTGCCTGAACAGAGGTCTATAACTAGAAGACCTCCAAGGTCCCTTCCAACACTGTTATTCCATTCTATATATCATATAATATATGTGGTAATATGCATTATTTTGTATTTATTTATTCTGTCTTGTTTATGTAGTGTATATTGGAGATGGTGACTCTCAGAGCTGTATGCAATGAAATTTCATTTTAATGTAGGCTGATTAGTATACATTCAAAACAGAGGTGGGTTGCTCCCGGTTCGGCTGATTCAGTTGAAGCAATAGTGGAAATGTGGCCTGGCTTGCCACGTCCCCAAACCAGTTCCCTGATCTATTATGCCATTGCCGGCATGTTCCTGCGCATGTGCAGAACAATAGTCAACCAGTAAAACGGTGTGCACAGCGAACCAGTACTGACTGGTATAGGAACCCACCCCTGATTCAAAGTGACAATAAAGTTATTCTATTCTATTCTGTTCCATTCCATTCTATCCCTATTCCATTCTATTCAATAGCAGCATATGAAGATTTCATTTCTGACATCAAGCAATTGTTTCTTTTCCAATTCAAAATTTTATCAAAGGTACACAAACAAGTAATTCATCTCACTAACTTGATCTGTAGTCTTGTTTTATTTTTTTATGATTCAACTTGCTTCTACAACATGTGAATAAGTGTCTCTCAAACTTACACTTATTGAATAATAACTCTTCTCTCCCTGTAGATTTGCTGAAATACTTGGATAAAACTATAATTAATCAAAGGAAACAAGGAGCAATTGAAAATACTTGAAAAGAAAAGTAACAGCAATAACTATAAAAATGTTAAGTCAGCTTGTCATTTTGGCATTTTGTATCACTGATGCCTTTTATTACATGTTTCAAAATACAGAATAAATTAAAATCAAACACAAGGGTTTTTTATCCACATAAATTATTTATAACTATTATAGTTGTTTGCCTAGTGTTATTTTTGAATGGAAATTAGGATGCTTATTACTAGCAGGAAAAGGTGCCTTTCTAGTTTTATAAATTAGAGATATATAGAGAAATTGTTCTCTATTACTCTACAGCCAGCAATGGCAAATATGGATAGAAATCACTGAAATGTGTCAAATGATTGTGATGCAATGATTTATAGATTGATGGTACTTCTCATAATTTAGAATTCCATTATAAGAGACATAAGATCATTGGAAATTGATATGGGTAGTCCTCAACCTATGACCATTCACTTAATGAAATTCCAAAATTATGATGGCATCAGAAAGGGTGCTTATGGCCTATAAAAATATTGCAAAATATTAAACCCACTCCTGCAGTCATGTAAATATGATCTGAATGTTTGGTAACCAGTTTGCCTTTACACTGGCTGCCAAGTTGCCCACAATCATGTTCAGGGGCTGATAAACCCTGCTTAGATGTTGGCTCCTAAAAAGAGAGGCAGTGCAATATGGAAAAGCACAGTGCCTTAGGGTTAGGAAAGGTCCACTGGCCCAACAGAAGTGTCTTTCTACTTGGGGGCTGAAAATTCTATTTGGATTTCACCAAGGAGGATTTTCAGTTTCTGAAAGGAGGCTCTCCAGATCTCTTTCCCCCAGTCAACCCACACTCCTTATCTGGGATTCTGTGTACCTAATGAGTCACAAAATTGCATAATGAATTTAGTTTACCTTTTAGTGCAAGGATTGTGGTCACTGACAGAAACAGTCCCGTGACATTTTGCTTAAAAACTGCTTCGCTCAACAACTGAGATTCAAGTCCCTATCATGGACATTAAGTCAACCATTATCTGAACATTTTTAATGTTTTCATAATTCATGTCAACTCAGGTTAAATCATAAACTTCAAATATGTTTATATGAAGACACCCATAAGACTTTACATCAAGGACTTCCAACCTAGTTACCCTCTATTATGTTTTACTGTACTACCCTTATAAGTTACTCTTCTATTTTAAAACCAAAAATATTATTTTAATTAAAAACATGCCAGAAAATTATAAGTGTCCCAACATATAATGAATCATTCAAGAAAAATCTAATTATCTGTAGTAAGATGAATGATAGTTTGCACAAAATTAAACAATATGGCTTTCATAATGCCATTTAAAATAATAACTATTAACCCCATAAAAATAGTTTAAAGTACTTTTAATATAAATCTGGCTTTAAGATAACTAGCAAAGTTATTTTAAAAATCCAATACATTGAAAACATGAGTAAAGTTATGCTAAAATTTATTAATGATTAAAACCTAACAAGAAAGCTGACTTTCTCAAACACAAAGTGGGGTCGGTCAAACACAATTTATAAATTTATAATGAAGGCATTTCTTAACCTGGCAACAATAAAAGATGCCCTCTTCTGTGTGCCAGAAAGCTTCTGGTAGTATTTGTATTTACAAAATCTCTTTTTAAAACAGGCACTCATTACACGTAAAAAACAAACAGTGCCATTGATAGTATCAAATGTTGCCAATATATTTGACATGACATTAATTTAATCCAAATGTAATATCATAATAATAATTTTAATATTGAAATTCTTTACACACTAGGGCTATCATATAGGTTGTCTTTTAGTAAATGGATATTATTTTCAGTAGCTGTCTTGTCATGACAGTAACTTTAGTGTAGAGTTCCCCAACCCTTCTGACTTTGTGGATCAGCAAAGGCGGGGAAGGGATGGTTCCACACAAGTATCAGCAAGCACACATAGCTCCATGGAGTGTGCACACACTCACCCTCACTCATATAAGTAGAGATATGTGTGTGTGTGTGTGCGCGCGCTTACCCGCCTTGTCCATGGGCCGGTTTCAAACAGTGCACAACCCGGTAGTGGGTCTAGTGAATAGGAAACATCCCTCAATAGCAGTCATTTACAATACAATGTCCATACAGCGCCAAAATCTTGTCTAAAGCAAAATCTAATTAAAACTTTCATAATAATACCATTTTCTAGGCATAATTATGGGGATTTCAGTACATGCATAAATACAGTGGTGGGCTCCTGCCGGTTCACACTGTACATTAATTGTTTGGAGAACCCATTGCTGGAAGAAATCTTTTCCTATTTTACAGGGCTAATCCTGCAAGGAACGCAGGAAGGAAAGATTCTAGTGTGCCTGTATTTCTAGCCTAATCTTTATCTTAATTGCCGCAGCTGCTGCTTTAAGTGTTTCAGAAACTGCTTCTAAAAGCCTTAATGGTTCTTGGCAGTAGCCCAGACTTCCTGCCTGTAGCTGAGCTTCTTTGTAGTCTTCCCCCTTCCCCCCCCCCTCTGAATTTTTTGTGGTATTTTTATTCCTGTGGCTTTTCACACTTACCACCGTTGCAGCATGACCTTGTTCATGCGAGAGCGGGTGAGGTGAAGCACCCCTTAACATTACATTGAGCTGGCCATGACCATCCAGTCACATCACCACCCAGTCATGCCTACCCAGCCAGTCATTAGGACAGAGAACCAGTTGTTAAAAATTTGAAGCCCACCACTGCATAAATATTTTATTTCCATGTTTATATAAGCCAAGACAATATGAAAAAGTGCAATATGCTAAATCAGTTAGGCCTTAACACCTGTAAAAGGGGTCAATTAACGCATACTTACCACATGAGTACACATTATAGTATGAAATTTTGTCCTTGTATGAACATTCTCACAAGACAGAAATTAAAACTGTGTTATCTCTATTATTTCACAAAGCACTTACAATTTCAAGTCCTTAATATCTCCTTTTACTCTATCACACATTATAGCTAGGCTTTTAAAATTATGAAACTATTATAAAGAATGGAGTGATGAGTTTAGAGACCAAAAAGAAGTCTAGAAAACATATTACTATATTCAATGATATACCATATTATATATTATAGAAGAATTTAGAATAACAGAATTTGAAGGG
This sequence comes from Thamnophis sirtalis, assembly GCF_051295495.1. Classification (NCBI taxonomy): domain Eukaryota; kingdom Metazoa; phylum Chordata; class Lepidosauria; order Squamata; family Natricidae; genus Thamnophis; species Thamnophis sirtalis. The sequence goes on from NW_028261384.1 coordinate 47,041,687, forward strand.
ACTTTGGAGGTCTTCTAGTCCAACCCCTTACTTAGGCAGGAAACCCTACACCAGTTCAGAAAAATGGTTATCTAAATCTCTTCTTAAAAATTTCCAGTTTTGGAGCATTTACAACTTCTGGAGGCAAGCTGTTCCACTGATTAATTGTTCTAACTGTCAGGAAATTTCTCCTTAGTTCTAAGTTGCTTCTCTCCTTGATTATTTTCCATGCTTTGCTTCTTGTTCTACCCTCAGGTGCTTTGGAGAATAACTTGACTCCCTCTTCTTTGTGGCAGCCCCTGAGATATTGGAACACTGTTAATACATTGCACATTACATTAATAATATATTTCATACATAATATTACATATATTATAATGTGTATTCATGCATTATTCATAATACTTTTCAATATTAAATTTATTATTATTATTATTATACAATTGTATCACAGCGGCCAGTTGTTTCGCCGGATTTGGCATTGGTTACTAGTCGGGCCCCACCCAGGGGCCTAGGGCGTTGTAACGTATTTTCGTAATATGCGTGCAGATCCAAGCAGTGTGGCTTTTTGCATTTGACTGATGGTGATTTTGTCAATTTTTAACTGTTTTAAATGTAATTCCAGTGCTTTTGGTATAGCACCTAGTGTGCCAATTACCACTGGAATTATCACTGCTGGTTTGTGCCATAGTCGTTGAATTTCAATTTTTAAGTCCTGGTATTTTGCAATTTTTTCATGTTCCTTCTCAGCTACACTGCTATCACCTGGTATTGCAATGTCTATGATTGTGACCTTATTTTTCTCAACCAGTGTGATGTCTAGTGTATTATGCGCCAGTATTTTGTCTGTTTGTATGCGAAAATCCCACAAGATCTTGACCATCTGATTTTCGGTGACTTTTTCAGGCTGATGTTCCCACCAGTTTGTTGCTGTTTTAATATTATAATTTTTGCACAAATTCCAATGGATCATTTGTGCTACTGAATTGTGCCGCAATTTATATTCAGTCTGCACAATTTTTTTACAGCAGCTGAGTATGTGATCAACAATTTCATCAGCTTCTTTGCAAAGTCTGCATTTGGCATCATCAGAGGATTTTTCGATTTTGGCCTTAATGGCATTTGTGCGGATAGCTTGTTCTTGTGCAGCCAGGATTAGTGACTCTGTTTCTTTCTTTAATGTACCTGTTGTTAACCATAACCAAGTTTGTTCACTGTCCACTTTATCTTTTATTTTTTCCAGAAATTGGCCATGCAGTGCTTTGTTCTGCCAACTCTCCATTCTTGATTTTATCATATGTTTTCTGTATTCTTGTTTCGTCTGTTGGGCCTTCAGTAGTTTTTTCTTCTTTACTTCAATTAATAGATGTTCTTGACTTTCTTTTAAATAATCAGCCAGTGCATGTTTTTCTTCCTCAACTGTTTGCTTCACTTGTAATAATCCTCTGCCACCTGATTTTCGGGGCAGGTACAGTCTATCAGTATCACCACGTGGATGTAAACTGTAGTGCATTGTCATTAGTTTCCTGGTTTTTCGGTCCAAAATGTCCAAATCAGCTTGTGTCCAGTTAACTATACCAGCTGTGTATCTTATAACTGGTATTGCCCAGGTATTTATGGCCTTGATTGTATTTCCACCATTCAATTTAGATTTCAAAATTTTCCTAACTCTGTTGGTGTACTCTTGCCTGACAATAGTTTTTACTTGTCCATGCTTGATATTATCCAATTGCAGAATGCCTAAGTATTTGTAGGCTTCATTTTCGTTGCATTTAATTAGTTGGCCATTGGGCATTTCAATTCCCTCACATGCAGTGATTTTGCCTCTTTTTATGGATACTGTGGCACATTTTTCCATGCCAAACTGCATTGAAATATTGGTGCTGAATACTCGGACTGTATTTGTCAATGATTGGATTTCTATTTCTGACTTTCCATAGAGTTTCAAATCATCCATATATAGTAAATGCGAATTTTTTTCAGCTTCTTTGGCTGTTTGGTAGCCTAATTTCATTTTTTTTAAAGATTACTGATAGTGGGATCATTGCGATGATGAAGAGAAGAGGTGAAAGTGAATCACCCTGGAAAATTCCTTGCTTGATATTAACCATTCCGTAGATCTCATTCCCTATTGCCAACTCGGTTCTCCATTGTTTCATCGCCTTTTCAGTAATGGATGTAATATTTTTGCTAATGCCAGTTGTTGCTAAGCATTTTATGATCCAACTATGTGGCAGTGAGTCAAATGCATTTTTGTAATCAATCCAGACCATATTCAAGTTCGTTTTTCTGTTCTTACAATTTTCTAATACCATTTTATCAATTAGGAGCTGATCTTTTGTGCCCCTGCTCCTTCTTTTGTTGCTTTTTTGCTCTACTGGCAAGATGTTGTTTGTTTCCAAATAATCCATCATGTTATCTGCAATAATGCCTGTGAGTAATTTGAAGGTTGTTGGCAAGCATGTTATTGGTCTGTAGTTTTCAGGTGTTGTTCCTTTAGTTGCATCTTTCTGAATCAAGTATGTTTTTCCAGTTGTCAACCGTTCATCAATTTGGCCCTTTTGTAAAATTTCATTCAGTTGCCTGGCCAATATTGCATGTAAACTGGTCAGATATTTGAGCCAGAAACCATGTAATTGGTCCTTTCCAGGTGATGTCCAATTCTTTACCTTTTAAACTCGATTTTTGACCATGTCAGTTGTAATTTCTAATACTTGCATTTGTTTGTTGCCAATGCTTTTCTCAAAGTCATGTATCCACTTTGCTTCCTTATTGTAGTCCTTTGCATTTTCCCACAATTCTTTCCAGAATTAAACTGTGGCCTGCTTTTCTGGTTTTTCACTTTTGGTGTCACCATTCACATTAAGACTTTGATAAAAACGCCGTTGGTCTGATCGAAATTGCTGATTTTGTTTATATTGGATGATTCGTGCCTCATATCTTTCAATTTTTCTAGCTGTTGCTGTTATCTGCTGTTTTACAATCTCTACAGCTTCATTGATGTTTCTTGTATCCAATCTATATCTTCTGATTAGCCGATCTATGGTTTTGTTGTTTTTAAGCCGTTGCTCATGCATGTTCTTTAAGTTACTAGCATCTCCCCTTAATTTTTTGATTTTTTGTTCTAATCGGATTTTCCACTTTGGCTTTGATGCTTTTTCTGTTGTGTGACTAGGTACTTTGATTTTAATGCCTAGTTCATTAGTGACTATTACAGCTGTGCTGTACATTAACTGGTTCGTTTCCAAGATGGATCCTGATTCAATTGTTGAAAACACTGCATTAACCATTTTCATGATAGGGGCCAAAATTTTCTTAGGCACAGTTTTTAGTGATGGTAAACGTTGCCTTTCTTCATTAAGCAGAAAATGCTCCATGATCTTATCCTTCAATTCTTTTTGTTTTTGAGTTAGTTCATCAGTTGGCTCAGTGATAACTGGTTCTAGTGTTGTTGTTGTTGTTGTTGTTGTTGTTGTTGTTGTTGTTATATATTATGTTGTAAACACAAGAACCAGACCAATGGTAAAGTGAAATAAACTTGTCCACATTTAAGAAATGTCTAAGTTGTAAGTAATAATGTGTCTGTGACTTAACATGAAGTATGATCACAGACAGGTGATTAATAACTTATATCAGTGGTTAATGTTTTATTAATTGCTTGTACAAGTATGAATAAACTGTTTTAATATTTTGTCTAATAATATAGACTGATTATCTTAACTGCATGCCTAAAATTACCATGTTTGAAAAAGTTGTGAGGAATGCCACTGGATGCTACGCTTACATACTGATGACAAAACAGTCTTGTATGCTCTTCTACCTATTGACAATCCACAAACCAAAACTAGAATAAGTAATTCTGCGGAGGTTTCATTTTCTAATTTGCCTGTGACCACCTTATGAATGGATGAATCAGATCTAGGAAACCATCTGAGAGAAATGTAGATATGGTACAGCATTGCCTCCTTTGTCTATCTATATCTTACTTTAGATCAGCATGGCAGGAAGTACTGCTCAAGTGATAATTATAAGGAACAATGCTACTAATCAGTTTATTCTTTCTTTTGAATATTTTGTCTATTTATTCCTTTATTAGGTTATAGAATGGGGAAAATTGGAGCTGCTATTTCTATTTCTTCATTGTGAAGAGCATCGTAAAACATCATCCAACTATCACCAATATATCAATAATGGACATAGGCTTTATATTTCCACAATGATATCTGAGTAATATATAAATAGCTAGTGAGAATTTCCTGTAGATTATAACAGGAAGATTGTAGATTGTAGAGTTTATTTGTATGCCGCCCTTTTCCCTGGGGGGACTCAGGGCGGCTCACAACCCAAAGGGGAGGGGGAGACAAACTTTTAACATATAAGACAATACATAATTAAAAACACAACATTCATACCATTCGGGCGGGTTACAGTCTTAGCCCCAGGCCTGACGGGATAGCCAGATTCTGAGGGCTGTGCGGAAGGTCTGGAGGGTGGTGAGGGTACGAATCTCCACGGGGAGATTGTTCCATAGGGTCGGAGCTACCACCGAGAAGGCTCTCCTCCGCGTAGTTGCCAGTCGGCATTGACCGGCAGATGGAATTCGGAAGAAATGAGAATCTGCCAGAAACTAGAAGATGACATGGCTGCTTTTTACATTAACAGTACCTCTGTCTGCAGAATTCCCCAATTGATAGTGGTGTTAAGTCACTATACATTCTAAACTTTACCCTCTTTTTAGAAATTAAAGCTCATTTTGCAAAAATAACTGCACTATGACATAATGCTGTGTTTGTGTGTGTACACATTCACACATATACCAGTGGTATCAGTGGTAAAATTTGCTATCCCAATGATAAACTTTATTCCTTATAAATAAGTACAGTGAGTAAAGCTATCTTTAAAAGTTTTACTATAGGACAAATTAAAAGAAAATGATTGGTAGATCACTTGGCCCCATTTTCACTCCCAGAAAGCAACTTCTGCATGCAGGAAAGCAGCCCCAATCATTTACCTTCATATATGATGGATATTCTGATGCCTCAAATAGCAGGCTTAGTCACCTCTCAAGTTGCCTAACAAATTGCAGATGATGACCTGCTTTTCACCAATGACTTACAAGCTAGGCCACAGGTATCAATCACATCAAGTGACATACTGTGACCTTTTTTGTCTTTGTGGAGCCACGGCGGGCGTAGCCTGCGTGTGATGCATCCGGCCTGCAGGCTGCCAGTTTGACACCCCCCAAGCTAGGCTGTTTCTGAAGACAAGTTCTACACTGTTTTGAAAGTGTACTACACTGACAGTATATGATTAACTGGAGGGAGGAAAATAAGGAAAACTTGCAGCTACTTTATTCAACCATTTCTTCCATATTTGCATTCATCTATATAGTGGTAGAATTGACAATGAGCAGCTAAGGTCAGAAGTAGCCCATTAAAAAGTATGGTCATGTTAGCAAAAACAGTGGAGATTCTGTAAAAAAAAAAACACACCAGAAGTACTGGTATATGTTTTTTGGTGACAGTACTATCAACATTATTGGCAAATCCATTTCTCTTTAATTTTAAATTTAAAAAAAAAACAAATCAATGCTAAAAAAAAGAATTCTAAACCTATCTCTAGAGGACCTTATAAAGACTTGGCAAACATTTCAGAAAGCTCTGATCAGGCACTGCATGGAAGTCATGTCTGTAGAAGCCAGATGCCCTGTCTCTCTAACAGACCAAACCAAAATGGTTTTGGAAGGAAGAGCTCAGTGATCTAAAGAGAGAAGTCTCAAACTGCTTAGAGGCCTTGACAGATGCCCTGATCATTTCATCAGCCACATCACTGATGACACCATAGTCCAGAGCCAAACACATTATAGGGAGAAATGCGAAAGACTTTCCCAGCTGTGAGTGGAGGATGGAACGAGAGCCATATCATGGAGATATATCATATAAAAATAGTTCTGGAAAACATGCTTATGCTGTGGGTCTGGGAATGAGACAGAAGTATAATATGCAAGTTTTGTAACTTTGGAAAACTCCTCTCTATTTTTCCATTTCTTTTATTGCGTTGAACTCTGGATTTCTAGTTTCTTCTTAGGGCACGAAAAAATTCGCAGGTGAGAGCTTTTGATGGGTCAGCCTCATAAAACCCAATTCTGCTTCCATATTCCCAGAGAGAAAAGGACAAGCATTTCTGCCATTTTCGCGTGGGTTAAGTGATCTTCTTCGCTCTCATAAGATCAAGAATTAGCCGTAGTATTTGACTCCTAAACGTGGACTCTTCTTCGCTATTAGCCTCAAGAAAGCAGCGTACAGAGTTTGCGGAAACTCCTTACAGGCATCACTCTTCTCTCGCACCCCTTCTCTTCTGACCTCAGTTTCACCCACACAAGAGAACCCACCTCCTCTTCCCTGCGCTATGCACTTCGCCCTAAACCGACCTCCCCTCTCTCCCTCCCATGTTTTACTTCAACTCGCATTTCCCTTTAAACTCGTGCTTTTGTCTCCGCCTCCCGCCACCTCTTTTCCTCGCGGCCGCGCGTCCTCGCTCCCAATTCCTCAGCTACTTTTCCTCGCGCCGTCGTTCTGCCCTGCCCGCGAGCTCAGGCGCGCCCCCGCCTGGTCCTTTCCCCCCTCCGCCCCCGCTCCAAGGCTAACTCTTGGCTTAATTGAACCATTCGGGAACGCGCTTCGCGCTGCGGGTTTACTTTTCTTCAGGCGACGGCGAAAGCGTAGCTTGGGAACTCATCGTCGAGGGTGGGTGGAAGAGTGGTGGGCGCGTATATGTTTTCCGTGGCCGGCCGTTAAGAGGCATTCCTCACCCCCTACTGGGCGCTTCTTCCCTTGGATAAGGATCGGGACGCAGAGCACCGAAGCTGGAGAGTGAAAGACCTGCGCCTGTCCCTCCTCCTACAGGTAAAAGCCTCGTTTATCCCTTCCCCACTCCTGAAAGTACCCCCCTCTTCAAATACAACCGCTGCTCCCCCACTATTAAATCTGGGCCCGCCTACCGTGGCAAGCACTGCTCCTAGATGTTGATTATCCACGAGGCAGCCCCCCGCCCCAACTTGGCCGTGTTTCCTTCGAACTAAAACGTCCCTCGGTTCACAATTAGTATTTTCTATACCCCATTCTCTGTAATCAGGGTTCCAACACTAACCCTAAGCAAGTAGTTTCCGTTCCATTCCGGTACCTCCGATCTCGTTTCTTCTGCCTAATGTACATCAGCTACTTATCCCCCCTTCCTCCCTCCGTTGTTCTTTTCTCCCTCATTCTTTCTCACCCCTTAGTCTCTTCCACAGACATCCCCAATTCCTCTCTACCCTAGTGGCATCCCTTTAATCACCAGCTGTCTGCTAGCACTACCCAAGACCATGCTACAAATGCCCTTTCATCACCTTTCTGTACTCACAGGAGAGGAAGGTGGATTTGATTCTTTGTGCTTTTATGCACATTGAAGAAGAAGTTCGAACTCTTATTATAATGGGCTATTGGGTATCACAATGTTGCCCAATACAACATCTGTAAAGCAAAAACTAAAAAATATTGCTTCTTGGATATCTATACACAAATCTTTGTGTACATCCCATATGCAGTCCTTTTCATGATCTTTCTATTCCCATCAGTCAAGCAATGCTGCTAAGGTCTGCTAACTGCTAAAATAGATGAGGGGTAAAAGCAAATATCCAAGCTCAGAGAACACCAAAGTCTTTCTAAAGTAGTTTTTGCTCCCAAGCAATAGCAGCACTTTTTATTTATTTTTTTAAAAACTATAAAAGTATATATTCTTATCTCCTTTTTAAAGTATATATTCTTTCTTATCTCTTAATTCTTTCATATAAAAAATAGAACATAGTAAAACTTAAAGCATCCTCTAAAATTTTAGAACAATTCTGTCATTGGCCCAGTTATTCGAATTGATATTTCTAACAGAATTCCTTTTAAAGCTCAAAATCAATCCATTGCCTTCGAATACCATCATTTTCCAAATGTCATTATCTACTATTACAAAGAAATATTCTTATATCAAATTACTCTCAATTTCTTATCTACTTACATAAAATTTCTCATGATCTATTATTTTAGGATAGCTAACTATTTAGTTATCTATCTAGTAATATAATAACTGAAAACTAAACATGTTTAAAAAGTAAGCAACAGTAAGCTCACTTCAAGATAAGTAATACAGTAATTCAACCTAAGGATTACTTTTCATTTCATTTGTTTCCATGTGAACAATTTCTTTACAAAAAGTACTTGTGTGTTGCCCCTTGTAATAGTGTTTATCCAGATGGGAATTTTATGTTAAGTTATAAAACGATAGACACTCATGTGTTTTTCTCAACTGACATTCTTCTGTTGGTATGCACCGTTTTGTACAGAAATGGTACTGATATAGCAAATTCACTCTGTATAGCCTGAGGACTCAACACTTTCTGAGACAATACTTCAGTCTGTATAATCTATTGTCAATTAATCCCATATCACTGAATTATTCCCGTGTTCCTATATTCTCAGTGGATCATTTTCCAGAATTCCAATAGCATTTTCGTTGTATCTTTTAAATGGTTTGGTTTGGTTTGGTTTAGTTTATTAGATTTATATGCCGCCCTTCTCCCAAGGACTCAGGGCGGCGTACAACATTAAAAGAAACACATATTACAAAAGTTTAAAAAAAAAATAGAATATCCCAAACAAACCCAATTAGAATTGACAATAACATTTTTTTAAAAAAAATTGAATTAAAATTAACAATGATCAACAATTTGTTTTGTTTTGTTTAGGCCAGGCTGGCTTGCTGGGAAAGCCAACTTTTTAGGGCGCGTCGGAAGGACTCAATCAGCCTAATAATTTTCCACTTTGAGATTTTTTGAGTTATTGCATCATTCTTATTTTCTCATTTTAATGCTTCCTATTAATTGAAAACATTTTTGTGATTCACCTGTATCCTATTACATTAGCATGTTTGATTTATCCATGAAAATGATTTTCCCATGATAACCTATGATTGCTATCATTATCCTGTTAGTGTTTAACCTTTATTATCTTACTAGTTAAATGTCAATAGTTACCTTTTATCTCCTTATGTACAAAATAAACCTTATATTCCTTTCTAGTTAAATAAAATAAGTATTTTAGTAAGAAATAGTATGTGAACCAGACTTTCGGTAAAAGATATTTCAATCCTCAAACAAAAGAAAAGGTCAAACAATTTCCATTCCCCCTTTAAAACAGATCAGAGGAGTGTGACACAAACACTCTTAAACTTTTCTATAACAGCATTTTGTGATGAGAACTTTCTAAGATTGCTTCCTATCTCCCACTTTACTTATGTCATTTTTTGAATGCTCATATATATATATATATATTGGGCAGCCTATATTTTCTTAATCTCATTACCTACTATTCCCCATTTCTACCTATTTCTTTTCCCTTTTTTTTAGTTTTAAAACTTTTCTTTTTTAAAAAAAACCAGAAGTTCTTGAAAATGGAAATATCACATTTTAAAATTTTTCATTTTTAAATTGTATCTTTGCCATTGCCGGTGCTGCATAATTATGTCTATGACATGTGGCTGTTCATCTCCTTTAGGAAAATAGAAAAATAGGCAGCTTGTTCAAATCTATTCCCGGTGTCTGCTTAAGTCCTCTGCTTTACACTTTTCTCTTCCACTTCCAGAATCTCAAACCTTACTTATTCTAAGGTTTTCCCATTCTCTTTCTATTTCCGCATCCTAAATGCCAGTGTTTCTACATTCTTATCGTTTATTCTGGCTCCTAGTAAATAATATGGGGCTGACTGCTACTCTATAAGAACATGGAATATTTTCTCTTTCTAGCATTTTTGTCTGTTTTTTGTTTTGTTCTGTTTTCCATATCAGTGAAACACCATCAGTGGGGTATTGATCCATCGGTAACAAAAGGAATTGATTGGCTAATCATCTGAGCCTCAAGTTGAGAAAAAGTGATTGGTTCAAATTTATCCCTCCAGCTTTCATGCCTAACGCAAGACTAGAAGTCACATTATCTTGGTTTCTAAACTTAACCACTAGACCAGATTGCCTTTCAGGGATTTGAAATAAATATTCAGTTCATTTTTGCTTTCTTATTTTCCGTTGCCACTAAATCACAATTGTATGTTACTCAAGTTCTGTTCATACTTTCTGGAGGACTTTAAAAGGGCAGACTGGGGGAGCGGGTGAGGAATGATGAAGTTTCTAGTTATTTATTAAAATGTATACAGACCCCAGATTCTCTAATATGCAAATTTGTTTCATTTTCTTGTCTGTTTAACTTTCTAATCATGTTACATCCCTGCCTAAATCCTTTCCTTGCATGTAGAACAATTTAATAAAAGGAATCTAAGCTTTTGTCTTTGCATTGTGACTTAATCTTGAAGTACTTGTTTGTAGTAGTGCTAATAACAGAAATAAAATGTTTTCCAAATGCATCATTCTCCTTGGTTGACTGTTTGTTCTTGTTTTTGTTTGACCATATGTAAAAGATTGAACTTCACATGTTTTGATATTGAAAACATTTGTTCCAAACATTTATATTTAGTTGCAGATTTTTTAAAAAGTAACTTAATGTTCATTTTAAATGGTTTCAGTGAACTACATGAAGTTTACAAAAGAGAAAAAGAAAATAGACAGATAATGACAGATTTAAACATTTATTTTTGATTGTAAAAGTTTGCATTTTCTTATTGAAATATGTTATGCCTTATGCACAAAGTGTTATGCATTTATCTGATGAATTTTAACACTTGAAAAAGAAAATGTGGTTGATTTTCATCAATAATTTTTATGGCACACAATTGTTAAAAAAGTATATACTTGGAGAACACTTATTTTTTTCTGGCAAACCACTTGAAAGTACTATATGCGCATATTTTGTTGTCCTTTTTAAAAAAGTTGTGTTACTTGAAAAGATCCATTTTAAAGGGAAGAATAGATGGTAGAATTCTTTAGGTTTTTATTTTAATATAAAACAGATGAATTAAATATGCATATGACAATAATAGTTCAAAATATTGTACAGTAAAAATAGAGTAAATATTTCAGAATTATAAAAATAAAGTAAATATTTTAGAATTATTTCTTTTTTCTCTCAGAGTGACTTTCTTAACCCAACACTTTATAGGAAAATTGTGGGAACTTGGAGGAGGAAGGACTATTGGTATGTTTGACACCTTGAGTTGTATATGAAAAAAGAGATTAAAAATTAGTAAGTGTTGCAGTTTTATAAACAGTTGTCATTTGCAATATTTGAAATTATATTTATCCATATAAAGTCTGTTTGGTCTAGTGGTTAAGGCACCAGTCTATAAACCAGCAGACTGAGTTCTAACCCACCTGTGGCATGAAAACCAGCTGGGTGATTTTGAGCCAGTTGCTCTTTCTTAGCCCAACTCCCTTCACAAGGTTATTTTTTAGCAAGAAAATATGAAGGAATGTTAGGTGGTATGTTCACTGCTTTGAGTTATAAAAATAATGATATGGTAGAAATGAATAAATATTATTTAAAATTTATTGGCTTTCCAACTCCAGTGAGCAGTGTTCAAAACACTAGAAAAGGTTAGCTTAAAATGTTAAACCACACAGCCCAAACTAAAATAATCTAATAAACAACGAAATAAACAAAATAAAACAAGGATCTTAGACAAATAATAAATATTGACTCCATGTCTGGGACCAAAGCCAAATTTTTGAAAAGATAATAATATTACAAATGTGATTAATCAGTGGTATTTTTAAGTAAATTAATTTTTAATGATTTAAATATTGTCTTCCTATCTTTGTAATTTTCTTTTGAAAATGAATTGTTTTTACATCTGGAAACTCTTTTACCAAAATATTATTTCATTATAATTCAATATGTTTTTAACCTGAAAAAGTCTAATACTTTTTATATTGCTTTTTATTAACCAGCTAAAATGTGTCACTTGAGTTGTTGATCTCTACCTTTTCATCAGAATTAGAATAACAGAGTTGGAAGAGACTTTGGAGGTCTTCTAGTCCAACCTCCTGCTTAGGCAGAAAAACCCACAACACTTCAGACAAATGGTTATCTAATCTCTTCTTAAAAACTTCCAGTGTTGGAGCATTTACAACTTCTGGAGGCAAATTGTTCTACTGATTAATTGTTCTGTCAGGAAATTTCTCCTTAGTTCTAAGTTGGTTCTCTCCTTGATTTGTTTCCACCCATTGTTTCTTGTTCAGACCTCAGGTGCTTTGGAAAATAGTTCGATTCTTTCTTTGTGGCAACCCCTGAGATATTGGAACACTGCTATCATGTCACCCCAGTCCATCTTTTCGTAAGACTAGATATACCGAGTTCCAGAAACCATTCTTTATAGGTTTATTCCTTGAGTCCCCTAATTAGGGAATCTTTGTTGCTCTTCTCTGCTCTCTTTCTAGAGTCTCAACATCTTTTTTACATCATTGTAACTAATATTGGATGCAATATTCCAAGTATGACCTTACCAAGGAATTATAAAGTGGTATTTACATTTCACGTGATCTTGATTCTATCCCTCTGTTTATGCAGCCTAGAACTGTGTTGGCCTTTTTGGCAGCTGCAGCAGCACACTGCTGGTTCATATTTAAGTGATTGTCCACTGGGACTCCAAGGTGCCTCTCATAGTCACCACTGTTTGAGCAAGGTGCCATATATACTGTACCTGTACATTTTCGTTTTCTTGCCTAAAGTTTTATTATTATCCTAAACCTCTAAACCATTTAATTATAATAGAGGCTAACTAGAAAGAAAGATAAGACATGGTCTCTTTACTCACTTTAGGGGAAAGCGGGTAGCAGCCCATGTGTGCTACTCTTAAATTATTTTCACTTTACAGGCAGCAGCGCAGAGTAATTACTGAGACAGCTCAGTAGTAATTACCTCCAGAGTTCTATTGGTGCCTTGCATCATTTTTGCCTTGAGAACAGAATACAAGCCCACAAGATTGATAAGTACTTGCTAGAGCAATAGAATCAAAAGGGGCTTTTCTATGAGATCTTTTGTTTTTGAAGCAATGTGCTTTATAAGAAGCAGGCTTCATTTCATAAGAATTTTAATAGAATACTTGCTGACTTGTTTCTGGCATACTGAGAATGATGTTATAACTACCCCTTTGATAACATTGTTTATTTTGTATTATTACTAATTTATTTCTATAATTTATTCCTATAATAGGCCTACAACTGAAATATATATAAGAACTTACATTGTGCAGGGCCTTGAAGACTTTGCACTTTGTCCAAGCTTTTGACCAGGGTGATTGAAACCCTCAAGAAATATGTGTGTGTTTTAATAAATTTATTTAGATACAGTGTTAAGCTTCTACAAATATTGATCATTTAAATATTGGCCTGCTTGGTTAAAATTGCTCAGCTTTGTTTGTTTTAGATTTGTCATCTCCCCCTGCCCCCATCAGTTTTATCAAAAAATTCTCACATTTTCTCAATTAAAGCAACATGTTAAAACATAATTGTCAAAGTGATCAAAAATGACTTTCAGAAGTCACATTGCTTTGATAATTCTGGTACAGTTATTTTCAAGCAGTATTTGGATCAGGAACATAATATTAGCTCATTTGGGTTGTTTGTGAATTTGGGGAATTATTGCATTAAAGTCATTCTGTTCCAAACCCCAGTCAGAATGGGCAATTTGGTTCCCTACAGATATTTTCAACTACAGTTCCTACAATCCTTTGCTTTAGACTTTGATGACTCAGTCCCATTTAGGGACAAATATAAGCTTATTTAGAATATATGTTTTGATGTTGATTCATATTTTGAAATATATTAGGGAAATATATTAAACACTTGGCTTAATGTGTTTTGTATTGATTAGCATTAAATATTTTTTTTATTTTGAAATGTATTGTTATACAAAATAGTATTATATTTTCAGACATAGTAGACCTTTCTGAATGGTTGTGGTATGCATATTTGCAGAAAAACATGTGCCATAAATTTGCAACTAGACTTGTTTAAGTTCTCATTTTATTTTTAAAAATTTGTTAAAATATAGCTCTCTACGTGGTAGAGATTTTATAGAACAAGATCCTTTTATGTTCTTTCAGCTATATTCACTCATTAATATCTTAGTTTGTTTATGTCTTAATATAATCTTTACTGCTTTATTTAAATCATCTAGTAACTTCCAAAATCAGCTTTAAGGAACAACAAATACTATTACACCATTTTGCTGATAACTTATCATTACCTTTATCTGATTATAGGGTACATAATTCTTTATTCTTATAAAATGTACACAGAAGAATGAATACTACTGGTCTGCTTTGATACTAAATAAAATATTACAGCATAGCCAATTAAATTACATGCATTTGAATATTCTCACATATTATGTCTAAATATATTTGACAGGCTAGACTATTTGACTATTTGATTACTGGACTGTAATCTTTTTCATATTTTCTTATCTTTCTCGTCCAAAATAGTGAGAGTTAAATTTGAGTGACCTCATAAATTTATAAAATAAAAATATATACTATAACAAAGAGAAAATTAATTCACACAACTTCATGAGAAAATTATACGAATCTTATATTCTTTTTTAATAAGAAAAATATAAGATTACAAATATAAAGCCTGTGTGTGTGTGTGTGCGTGTGTGTGTGTGTGTGTGTGTGTGTGTCGGCATATTCGGGTCTTTTCCCATGTAAGATTGAGAGTATCTTGGCGACGTTTCGATAAGGTCCCACTCGTCATCTTCAGGCTGGTGCCTTCGGCTTCATGCTTGTGCAAGCAAGCGTAATTGGAGCTGTCATCTTTTTATAAATATTGGTAGGGGTGTGTGGAGTGCTGGCTTTGTTGCTGTAAGCAGATTGGTTGGCTGTGTTGTAACATCTTGATTAGTTGATGGAGTTGATGTTTGCAGATTAGTCGGTTGTTTCGTAACATGCTGTGTGGCTGAGGTACTGGCTGTGTGCCTATTGTTCTTTTGTGTTGTAACAGCCTGGGTAATGGGCTGTATGATGACATCCTGAGCTCTATTGTAGTGATATCCTGAGTCCTGTGCTGCAACCTCCTGGGGGGTTGGCTGTGTTGTAACCCCCTGAGTTCTGTGATGTAATGTCCTGAGCAGATGGCTTTGGTGTAACATCCCGGGCTTTGGTTTGGCTCCGAGTTTACAGTTTGGCCATGTGTTCATGACGTGTGTCTGGGTCCGGTGTCGGTTTTTGTGATTGGGACTCATTTGTTGACTAGGGCTAGTTTCTAGATGTCTGGTAGGCGGGAAGTATCGTCACGTTCTTGGACACAGAACAGGACAATGGCATTGCCCTCCTTCCTTACATCAAAGGCACCACAGATAAAATCAGCAAAATTCTCCACAAACACAATATCAATATCAGCCTTCGGCAGTGACCAAAAAATAGCCAAATCTTTAAAAACCCCAAAGACAAGATCCAGCTAGAAAACCAAGGAGTCTATGAAATACATGCAAAATCTGCCCAGCCACATACATTGGACAAACTAATAAGAGACGCTGTCCTTATTTTGGGGAGAACATGGGTAGCAATAGTATTAAAAATCAACAGGCTGTCTTTTTGCTTAGTAACTGCCCCTATAAGGATGCACAAGACACTCCTTTTCATAAAAAAACCATACCAGCTTCTAGATCTAGCTGGTAAATTCCGCTGTTCTATAAAACAACAAGAGAATAATATGTGATCAAATACAGTAACCTATACATGCTGCAACATTTGTGTAAAATGATTTTTGACACAAATTGATATTTATTAGCTATTACCAAAACATTGATCACTTAGTGAATAGTGAACGAGTGGAAATTTTAAAATGGATAAATAAAACTAGAGAATCTTTTTAAAAAGTGCTTAACAATGGATGTGAATAATAAGAGCAAGACTGAGTCAATAGACTAAAAAAGCTGGATAGAAAAGCTGTACACTTGGAAAATGATACACTGGAATGATATTAAGAAACATATCTGAAATTATTGTGAAAAAATCTAATAAAACAAATATCAACAGGAAGACTCTTTTAGAAGACTGTAAGAAAAAATGAACAAGTGTAGCATTTTCATAACAAAATTCTTGTAACAAAAGACTATAAAGTCAACCCTCTAAAAATTGTGACAAAAAATAGCGAGAGCCAAACAATAGAAATTCTATGCAAAACTTACTAAAGCAGGGATGTTCCTATGAGATTTTAAAAAGGCAGGTTCCATCAGAATTTCATATTGTCAAACTGGTTATAGGATTTCATAACTCATAGGTTTAACACATAACATATTAGAACTAGATGAATAATAAAGCAAAACAGGAAGAAATGAAATAAAAATGAAAACTATTTTTAATTTTTATTACTTTTCTTTTAGAATATAAGATGACTACTGAAGGGCAAAGAGTTGATGATAGCCCAAGTACCAGTGGAGGCAGCTCTGATGGAGATCAGCGAGAAAGTATTCAACAGGATCAGGAAAGAGAACAAATTCAACCTAAGAAAAAAGAAGGCAAAATCTCTAGCAAAACAGCAGCTAAACTTTCAACCAGTGCTAAAAGGTACTTGCTCTTTGGTTTACTTTTCAGATTATTTTTCTTTTAATAACTATAATTGGTTGTCTTACAGTATTTATGTGCTAACTGGTCAATTGACAACTATAGCACATGCAATAACAGTTGCTTGTTTACTAACTATACTGATTTCACTGTTATTAAAGTTGGGTCATATACATAAGACTTATATAAATATGTGCAAGTGAGTAAGAGACAAACTAATGTTCATATTTGTCAGTGTATTTTATAGTTAATTAGCCTTAAATATTTCAGGCATTTCAGATAGAATCTCATAGTGATTCTTATTGCTGTAAAATTCATCGCTGTTCCCCCTAATTCGATAGATAGCAATAGCATTTAGACTTACCTATTACTCCATAGTGTTTTCCAGCCCTCTCTAAGTGGTTTACAGAGTCAGCATATTGCCCCCCAAAATACGTCCTCATTTTATTGACCTTGAAATGATGGAAGGCTGAGTCAACTATGAGCAAGTTAGGATAAACTCAGGATTGAACTGCTAGCGGTGGGCAGAGTTAGCCTGCAATATTGCATTCTAACCACTTCGTCATATATATGATAAAACACATAAGTGTGACTTTTATATTTTTAAATAAAAGTTTCACAAAGAACATAAAATCTAGCACAAATTAATAAAGAGTAAAAGAAGATAAGAGAAGTAAAAAGTACAGAAAGAATACAAGAACTAGAAAGAAGCTTCCAATTTTAGCAAGAATAATTATGAAACTATCCCTTAGTCTATTTTTTAAAAAAATCATTTTTTCTATATCCAGTTTTTCTCTAATCATCAAAACTTCAAATCATGTGTATTTTTACCTTTTGTGCAAGAGTATAAGGAATTTGAAGTAAGTCTTAAATATAAATATTTTTTTCTCAGACTAAAGAACTTAATTTAGCTATCTCTGCAAATTCCACCATCTTCATCCACTGTTTCTCCATTGTGGGTAATGTTGATTTCAGTGTGACTTTTAAATTTATAGTGTTGAATTACAGAATATCTTAGTATTTTGGCTTTCTTGCCCCTAAGAGGTAAATGAAATCTGGAGAACACTTAGAAATTTTCAAAGTCATGATTTCTGTATTTAGATTTGTTATGGATAGAGCTTACATTAAAAGGGTTTTCCAAAACACATGGCTTTACAAGCCTAAACATTTCTTGCCTTTCCTGTTCTTATGCATTATTGAATGCTGAAAACAAAATTTTGACATACCGCAATTCCATTCTTTTCTGTTCAGTCTACGTAGTCCACTGAGTTAGCAAATCTATCATTTCTGGTCCTGTTAATTTGTTACTGTGATTTTGAGATGATCTGCATTTTCAAAATATTATTTCAACATTTAATCATCTTAAAGAGAGCTTCTGAATTCAAAATAAAAAATGCAGAATATAACTTCACAACCAATGGTCTTTTAACAAGTCCATGTTGTAATTTTTCCTGATTATTTCAAAGATCTATCATCAATAGCTTCACCATAATTGTCAAGAAACTATCACTAGAAAAATAGAGTTAACTTTTAAAAAGGAAAATATAGATTTAATTAATGGGAGAAAAAGACTCCTTGTATACTCCTGTTATTAATTTATAGTTCACTTTATATATTAAACTGGAAGTTTTATTCCATGAGCTAGGGAAAAATAAATTTTTGGAAAGGTTGTGTAGTTAGCTCTGGTTATAAGCACCAAAGAACTAATATTAATAAAGCTAGCATTACATGAGGTTACAGGTAGTTCTCAACTTACTACTAGTCTCTTAACAATTGTTCACAGTCACAATGGCCCTAAAATGAGTGATTAATGACACATATATGTTACATCAACCTACTCTGCTCACATGTCTGCATTTTGGATATTTGTCAACTTGTTCACATTTATGACTAGTTGCCAACCATGTTGAAATGATGGGAACTCCATTTACAATCTTCTCTGCCAGCTTCCTCAGAAAAATCAATGGGGAAACCATTAAGAAAGATTTTAGGTGAAGGGCTCATTAGCACTTAATGCAGTAAGGGTAAATCCTCTCGCATGCTAAAGGAATGAACCTCAAAACGGGCAAAAATGATAGCAAATGCGAATATTCTGAGCATTTAGAACAGCAGCACCGTAGCGAAAAATGCTAGCGAATGCCAGAATCTCTGCCCCTTTGAAAGAGAAAATATTAACAAATACCAGCTTTTTGAGCCTTTTGGAACTCTGGTGTTCATTACTGTTTTCCCTTCTGGAAGAGAAAATGTTAGTGAATATCAGTATTTCTGTGTATCCAGGAGGAAAAACTGATAAACACCAGCAATCCCTCCACCACCATCAGGGCAGGAAAACAATAACAAACACCAATGTTTCAATCCACTCTGGGAAAACTGCTATCAAATGCCAATGTTTCCACCCCCCAGAGGAAAACAAATGGTACAGAACACCAGCATTTTAGCTGCTCCAGATGGGAATATGTTACCATAGTTTCTGTCCCTCTGAAAGGGAAAGTGCTAGTGAACACCATCCTGCTCACAATTGTTGTCCATGATGGGGTGGGGAAAAGGTGCAAGCCTTCCACCAATAGAGTGGAGACTGGAAATAGGCTTCTCAGATGTATGGGAAACCTATGCTTTCTTCCGATCAGGTCACTTAAGTTCTGCAACTGGAATAGCCAGATTGCCGTCATTGAGTGAAGCAGTCATATGGCATCTTGCTTAGTGACTGTTTCACTCAACGACCAAGATTCCAGGCCCAATTGTGATTATAAAATGAAGGATATCTATACCATATTTTGCAAAAGATGGGCATTATTATTTTTTATTTTGTGAAATTTTGGAGTTCTTGCTCAAAATCTTATATTTTCAGTTTGAAACAACATTTCATGAGATTTTATGTTTTTGTAATAGTATATCTCATTCTCCAGAAGCAAGAGGGGATAAGGGTGTCCAATATGCTATGGTAGCCAAAGATCTTGCTGACTCCCAGTTTTTGTGAAGTTTTTCAAGAGAACGTAAACCATTTATATCATGCAATAATTCATTTAAAAGAAAAAAAGTTGGTAATATATGTTATAATATATGTTACTGTTTAAACTGAGATTCCGTTTATATCTTTTATTTATTTGTTTGTTCCATTTCTATGGCTGTCCATTTCAGTAAATGACTATGAGAGGGTTACAGTTCAGAAATATATTGCAATGTATGATTTATTACCATTCATTGAGAACAATAGAAGTGACTTTCTGCTGATAAAATGGAAGATGCCAGCAAATATTGTTAGGGAATGCTTTCCACAATTTGAATATTACTTTTTTTTTCTTGTTGTTGTGTATATCAGTTGGTGATTTATCTGAAATAGTACATCTGAAATATTTATTAACGTAAAGGAAGGTAGATATACATAACATTAAATGTGTGTGACTTTATATTGAATTAAGCACCAAAATATCTGGAATTTGCATACCTATGTATTGATGAGATTTATTCTCTGTGGGGGGGTGCGTGCACATGTGCATTCACACATTTAAGCCATCAAGTTTAACATTTTGTTCAGTGCAGAAATTGAAATTAAAACATCTCTTAAAACTGTGCATATAATTTCTGCTTCAAAGCATCCAGTAAAATGTAGATAGGTAAGTCTTAGTTACCTCATTAAAAGATAACTTAATTTCATAGGTAACTGGTTCTGCTATCAAATTATTGTTTCTATTTTTCCTCCCAAAAGATCAACTGCTTTCTTAAAACTAAGATATTTATGCCCTATAAACTAAAATGTTAGAAAATGGATTGTGGCTTTCTTCTATACAATAATTCTTTTTATGAGTTCTCAAGACCACATTCAGTCTTTTTTTCTTAAGGCTCAACTCCACTCTTTTTTTTTTTTTACTTTGTCCTCAATCATTTAGTTTCAATTTCCTCATCATCCTTGTTTTTCTTTTTTGTACCTGTTCCAGTTCCATTGAAATATTCTTCAAATGTGGTGCCCAAGGCTGGACACAGTATAGCCAGTTGCTGGTCACACAAGGCCTACCTACCTCCCCAAGTAGGTTTTGAAGAAAACTGCACATGATCTCAGGAAGAAAACCTCAAATGTCTAATAGCTCTCTTATGAAAGGGCAGGCCAGATGATTTTGATCAGCAGTGGGAACAAGAAGACAGCAAAGGGCAACTGAGAGCACTAGAGTGCAGGGCATCAAAAAGGCAGAGATTGGGAGATAAGTGGTCAGGAGATGTAGCCCCACTACAATCATAGGTCTGTGTCTCTTCTTTTGGGATGGAAGCTATACTTTTTGTCTATATAAAAATTTCTCTTCAACTTCATAGCCAGTAAGAATGCTATAACTTCATAGCCAGTAAGAATGGTATAAAATTATACCACGTAGCCTTTTAATTTGTAATTAAAACCTCTTATATCATGTGATTAATTACCTTCAATAAAATTAGAAGGAAACTTTTTTAACATAGTTCTATTTGTGTTTTTTCTCTTAAGGATTCAGAAGGAGCTTGCAGAAATTACATTAGACCCTCCTCCAAACTGTAGGTGAGTTTTGAAGTTTATGTATATGGAATATAGTGTGATATTTCATCCAACATAAATGTTTCTTCAGTTTCATTAGACTTATGATGGAAAGATCTTGTTATTATTTAGAGTTGTTTGTGATGTGGCTAAAAAATTTTGCATCAGTTATTCTGGAAAAATAATGAGGGAAGACACTCAAAACAGCCTCTGAACAGTGAATATTTTATTTTTATTGTGATTATTGATCTGGCTGGATGGCATATTTAAGTGAAAATATATTGAAGGCATACTTGTATATTTGGAGGGCTTATTTTTACTCACTATGAAGCGCTTATAGAAAACCTAAAAAAACCCGCAAGATCTGGAGCAATAGTCCTCTCCGCTTGCACCATCTTTGCCCTGAGAGCATCTCTGGCAGCTGCTTCCTGCATCTCAGAAGGTCTGCGCTCTCTCCGCTGCTGCTGCTCTGCCCTTAAAACACTTTCCTCCATGATCCTCATGTTTCAGGCCAAGCCCTTCAGGGGCATTGTTTCTCGGCCCGAAACAAAGCGGCAGCAAGGAAGGAATCTCTGGCAAGAGCCTTACCGGTGAGCTAGATTCACCAAAAGCAGTGCCAGCAGCAACAGGACATGTTAGGGGAAGAGAGAGCCAGAACTGACTGCCCAAGATTGTGCTTCAGCTGCCGCCTCCGCTTTTACTTCTGCTACTGCTGCAGACACCAGAGATTCCTTCCTCACCTTGTTTCGGGTTGAGACGCAACGCCTCTGAGGGACTGTCCTTGATGGCACCTGAGGCCGCCTCACCTCCTTCTGCCCCATGGAAAAAAGAGCAGCTCCACTCTCCCCTCTCCCCTTCCTCAGTCTACGCGCTATTCAGGGGGTGGAGGAAAGTGCTCCTTGGCTGCTTCTCTAGGAGGACCACCACGCATCCTCAACAGGTGGGAGGTTAAAGGGCAACTGCAGGTGAAGAGTGGCAAGGGGTTTTGGCAGCGGGGGAGAAAGAGTTCAAAGTCAGTGGAGAAGTGTGTGTTGGGTGTGTGTGTAAGAGAGGGGGGGAGAGAGAAAGAAAGCGAAAGAGTAAGAGAGAAGGAAAGGAAGGAAGGGAGAGAGAAAAAAGAGAGACAAAGATAGAAAGAGAAAGTGAGAGAAAGAAAGAAAGAAAGAAAGAAAGAAAGAAAGAAAGAAAGAAAGAAAGAAAAGAGAAAGAAAAAGAAAGAAAGTGGGAGGGAGAGAGACAAAAAAGAAAGGAAAAGAGAATTTTTGACCACAATTGAGCCCAAAATTTTGGTTGCTGAGCAAGAGCATTGTTAAATGAGTTTCACCACATTTTACAATTTGGCCACGCCCACTCAGTCACATGACCGCCAAGCCACACCCACAAAATAGGCCACACTCGCAGAATAGATAGTAAAAAATTTTGAAACCACCACTGGAAGAAAGGCTATAGTGTCATATGTTCTTCAGGGAAAATTGAAAATATGCTTGTGTGAATCTTCCTACATCTACACAGATATTTAAAAACTGTCCAAATATTACAGAAAGATCTTTAAATTTCCCTCCAATTTTATATAGTTTAAGAACTGTTAGATTCTTTAAAAGAGAAGGTAAGGTAGATGTATTTTTGAGGAAATGTCACTTTTGTTTCAATTCATAACATTTATATAGTATAATTTTAACAGCACAGAAAGGTGCACATTATATGGGGAATTGTATGGGGAAAGAATAACATGAAAGAGGAAAAGAGAAGGGAATATGTGTTGATGTTCTTCTCCACATTATTTCTATTTCTAGTTCAATATATGTTCAAGCTAAAGGAAAAGATATAGCAAAAGCAAAAAAAAAAAAAAAGATTGTGGTGTAATAAGATTATTGTTCATCCCAGCTATACTTTGAACAAAGTTAATATAACAAGAAATCTGGATATGTATAACCCATGAAATCAGGGAGTCACAGTTTTTCACTGTCACTTTGTATAGTATAATCTTAATCTTTTATCCCCATAGGAAATGTTTTAGACTTTTTTGTTTATATGTATTACACACTAATTCATCATGCTCATAACTTGAGGGAAAAAGGAGGGGTATTTTTCAGATTGTATTCTCACCTTATTTCCTTACCATTGTTGCCACATAAATAATTTCAAAGAACATTAATGCATTTCTATAATAGTTGTTACAATGCTTATATTTCATGTAATAGATGCTGGTTTACACAGTAAATTTCAAATGAATGACAGTGGAATGTTTGGAATGTTTCCAGATTTATAATTTATACAATGAAATATTATTTTAAATAATTACTTTTTTGTACAAAGTTTATTTTACAGAAACAATTTGTAATACAAATCTGTAAACTGTGTGCATTAAATATGGACTTGTTCCTTGTGTGTCTTATTAACTGTTAACAGTTAACTGCTGTCATTGTTATTTTTATATTAATAAAAACTATTAAAATTCTGGCTCTTACGTGCATTAACTAAGAACAAAAAATAGTTACATGGTGAACAGTGGAAATATACATAGGAAGGCTATGTCTTTATTTACTGTACCTTTAAGTAAAGAACTGCAATTATCTAAATCATTCAGCAGATTATGTGCTTGTGTCATACAGGGCAGTACTGAAAGCATGAGTGTTATTTATGGTTTGGTTATGGTTATAGTTTATTAAACTTGTATGCCGCCCTATTCCCGGGGGGACTCAGGGCGGCTAACAAACTCATAGGGGAGGGGGTAATACAAAAAACAAACAAGACAAAACAATTACAAAAAACAGATTAAAACTCCTCAACAGCCACAACAATTCGAGTGGGGCTGGGAACACATCAGCCCCAGGCCTGCCGGAACAGCCAGGTCTTAACGGCTTTGCGGAAAGCCTGAAGGGTGGTAAGGGTCCGAATCTCCATGGGGAGATCGTTCCAGAGGGCTGGAGCAGCCACAGAGAAGGCCCTCCCCCGGGGGGTCGACAGTTGACACTGGCTAGCTGATGGAATCCAGAGGAGGCCTAATCTGTGGGATCTAATTGGTCGCAGGGAGGTAATTGGCAGGAGGCGGTCTCTCAAGTACCCAGGTCCGATACCATGTAGGGCTTTAAAAGTAACAAGTAAAAGTAACAACTAGCACCTTGAAACGTATCCGGAGTCTAATAGGCAGCCAGTGCAGCTCGCGGAGGATAGATGTAACGTGGGTGTACCGAGGTGTACCCACAATCGCTCGCGCGGCCGCATTCTGGACAAGCTGAAGTCTCCGAATGCTCTTCAAGGGCTGCCCCATGCAGTGCATTACAATAGTCCAGTCATTCAAGTTTAATGTTGACTTCAGGCATAAACCAGTGTTCATTCATATTTACTTAAAAATGTGATTGTGTCCTATTTCAGTAGAGTTGGAACCTAGATATTGTGAAGTCTAGATTTTTCTATCTGTATTGCTATTATCCCTTAATGAATGTCTATAAAAAAACTCTTATTGAAAGAAACTTAGCTGAAGAGTTATATTTTTACCTTAGGGATTTAAAATATTTTGCCTTTTAAAACTGAATCTCATTCACATTCTATAAACGTAGCATATAAAAAGAAGGTTGGCAGCAGCTAAAGAATTAATTCAGTGTTCCATGAGATACTATGTACGGAACATTTGCCATGTTAAATAAGTAAATATCTTTGGTGTCTTATCAATATCCTTCAAATATTGAACCTTAGTTTTAATGCAATAGCAAAAGAAACATATATGTTTGGGCAAAATAAAATGATAGTTAAAAACTGCTAATTTGTCCTTAATTGAATCTAGACAATAGAAGTCAAGAACCTGGGGAACTTTTTGTCCCATATGAATAGAAGGAATAGTAAAACATTTTTTTAAAAAAATGAAGTAATTAGGTACATCTTCAGTCTGAGATATAGAAGAATCTTTGTGCAATAGGAATTGATATTATCTGCCATCAGTCTCTTGGTTACCAAATTTGAGGATTAGGAAAGCATATTATGTGACATTGATTTTTCCTTTGGTTTCAGAGAATAATACCATTAAAAGAAATTAAGAACTATCATGGCTCACTGTCCAGTTGTAAAATTATATAAAACAAAATACTTGTCTCTTTCTTAACACTCCAATGATTCAATTTAGATAATGTAGACAAGGTAGCCAAATCCAGCAATTAGAGGAAATGTAGTTAGAACATGTCTGGGAGGACAAATCTAAAATTCAGCCTTATTGATGACCTCTGATGGAATAGAGTTGTTTTGTTGTTGCTGCTATTATTTTAATCTGGTTTTGGGCAGAATGGTGGAGACTTTTTTAGTGTTTTAAGAATGTAAATTGCAATAGAGAGCAAGCCACTCTAGAGATAATATGTCCCAAATAACACTGTTAAAGTACAGTCTCTGCTATTACATAATAGTATGCAATCTTTGGATAGTTGAAATCCACAAATAGGTTCAAGGAGAATACTTTCAGGCCACAGAATTCTCACTTATGTGAAATGACTATTGAATATTAATTATCATGTTTTCCAATATGTAATCAGTCATCAGGGATCTACTATCCCTCAGTGAAATCATTTATAGTGAGGACTTCCGGGGGGGCGGAGCCTGTCGCCGAGGAGGGCTCAACCGAGCTCCTCTCAGAGATCTGGTCTGTATATCTAAATAAGATAATAGATATCACCCCTTTTTGGCTATAAAGGGGCAGGGAGTAGCTCTGTGTGCTAGGGTCTATTCGTAATGCACAGCCTTTCTCTTTTTTTTGGCTGCGGACAGAGATTAGATCCAGCGTGAGCGGAGCTTTTATCTCCAGCCAGTTCTTCTCAGCTGCTTTTTTTTTGCAGCCCTAGACAGGCGATCCCCCCCCCCCAGGACAAAGCAAAGTTGTTTGAAGCTAGGATTAATACGGGCGGGTCCCACTCCTGTGAGATTTATGCTTTTATTACTATCTTAAATACCAGCACCATTTGTCTTAGAGGCTTCTTTGTTTAAACGGACTTCAAAATGGCGATTTCTCTCCGTTGGTGACTGATAGGAGATGTACGTAGCCGGTTTTACCTTCCTGCAGACCGCTCCTTAACAAAATAATTTTTTTTGGGTTTTTTTTGGAAACAGAGGGGAGCGAAAGCGCTGCTTATTTGTTTATTTATAATGGCACCCAGGTCAAAATCGAAGCGCCTCTCTACAAATGTGCCTAAAGAATCTATGAATGAACTTAAAGAATTTACACTGGAATCGCAGCCCTTGTCTCCTACACCCTCTACTGGAGAATTCTTAACACAGGAATTTTTTTTTCAAATGTTTAATGATTTTAAACAAGAAATTAAGGAATTTGTATTGGAGCTATATGGTGATTTAAAGTCTAAAATTGACCAAATGAAGGCGAATACGTTTGCAGCCGTGTCTGCCCTGTCAGATTATACCGCTGAAATAGAGAATAAATTGGAAAGCTTGGAGGAGGCTAATTCTAATTTGACTACTAATATTCAAATATTACAACAAAAAATTAGAGACACTCAAGAACAGCTCGTTATGATAAACTTCAATAAGAAGGCATTTGCAATAAGAGTCAGAGGATTCCGCGAAAAGGAGCGAGAGAATCTGAAACAGACCTTTGTTGAAGCCCTCAGCCATGCGGTGGGAAGCCCGGGACTTAACTTTGATTGGCAGATTCGGAAAATCTATCGCCAGAATTCGTTGGTAGCGGAACAGCGACAGCTCCCGAGGGACATAATTATATATTTCTCCACAAAAGAATCCAGAAACGCGATCATGCAAAAATTTTACAATAATAGTTTGAGAGTTGATGGCCAGGACTTGATTGTCTTCAAAGAAATACCTTTCCAGATATTGAGAGCAAGAAGAGACTATGCTTTTTTAACTAAAGAGCTTAGAAATCAACAGATTCAATATAGATGGGAGGCCCCAGCCGGCATTACGGTCACATTTGAGAATCAAAGACTTCGTCTCAATTCTGTTTCGGAGGCTCGAGATTTCTATTACAAGACTTTGAAGGCGGGACTTCCTGATTCACTTGGAAAAGAGGAGAGACAAGCCGAAGAAGAAGGCAAGCAACAAACCACATGGCTGCAAGATGGAGGGGGTAGCTCCCCCTCCCTCGGAGAAGCAGAAAAGCGGAGTTTGAGGATTTAGACATTCTAAAATATTCGCCAAAGTTGTGGATTGAATGGGGGTTTGCGACCTCTCTCCGGTAGAAAAAGCGGAATTTGTTGGTGGGGTGATACTGAATGTATATATGTAAAATGCATGCAGAATGATTTACGCTGTTTAAATCTTGTTAGAAGGGAAAGTTTGAAGAGATTATTTTAAAATAGAAGGTAAACTGATTCTTGTTGAAACTATTATTTGAATATGTGGAATGATCTATGCTATTTAATTTTTATTAGAAGGGAAAGCTTGGTGAAATTATTTTGAGCTAGATTTTAAACTAATGTCTGCATAAATTTGATAGTGGCAAATATCAGAGAAGCAAGGGATGAGGGTAAAATGCATGCGGAATGATTTACGTATATTGGTGGGGTGATACTGAATGTATATATGTAAAATGAATGCAGAACGATTTATGTTGTTTAAATTCTGTTAGAAGGGAAAGCTGGACGAGATTATTTTAAAACAGAAGGTAAACTGATTCTTGTTGAAAGTATTATTTGAATATGTGGAATGATCTATGCTATTTAATTTTTATTAGAAGGGAAAGCTTGGTGAAATTATTTTGAGCTAAATTTTAAACTAATGTCTGCATAAATTTGAATAGTGGTAAATATCAGAGAAGCAAGGGATGAGGGCAAAATGCATGCGGAATGATTTACGTTGTTTAAATCCTATTAGAAGGGAAAGCTGGTCGGGATCATTTTAAGATAGAATGCAAACTGATCTTTGTGTAAAGTAATACTTGATCCACTCTGCTTAAATTTTACTAAGAAGGGAAAGTTTGGTCAGATTATCTTGAATTACTGTTTGAAATTAAGGTTAAGAAAGATTATTTACGCTGTTTAAATCCTATTAGAAGGGAAAGTTTGATTATTCTTCTGTAAATATTTGAATATGTGGAATGATCCACGCTGCTTAAATTTTACTAGAAGGGATTATTTTTGAGCTAGATTGTATATTGATGTCTATACAAATTTGGATAAATGTTTATCTGAATACAAGGTTAAGGAAGAGGAATGGGAGAGTCTACAGGAGGTCGGGGTAAATAACAAAGAAGCAAGAGACGAGAATAAAATATAGATAGAATGACTTATACTATTTAAGCATAGATAAAGATGGGGGGCTGAGCTTAACACAAAGAGTTTCCTTTTTTTTTCTTTGTTCTTTTTTTTTTTTCCTCTTAATATATTACTTTTATTTTTAATCCATACGAACATAAGATACTTTAGATAGAAGGCAGTGCCAGGTGTGGGCCCTGGGAAGTCGGGAGGAGTAGGGATGGGGATTTATGGGGGGTGGGTGGGTGGGTGTTAACATAGTCTCAATAAGAACAAGAATGCACTTATATACGGTTGTTCTTTTTTTTTTCTCCTTTTTTTTCTCTTTTCTTTCTTTATATTTTTTTTCCTTGGTTTATTTTACCTTTTATCAGATTATAATAAACAACACTTGAATAAAGGAATACACCAAGAAGGGAGGTAGAGGGAAGGAGGAGGGAGGAGTAAGGAAGGAGTAAGGGGAATGTAAGGAGGGCGTGTTGGGAGTAAGGGGAGAAGGAAGGTTTGAGGGGAAAGGGAAGTAGGAGGGGAGCGTTAGAGGGAGGAAAGGAAAGTTGGAGGGGGTAGATGGGGTGTATGGAGGATGGAAGTGTCAGGTGGGGTTGTGAATGATGAGTTGTGTTTCTTTTTTTTTTCTTTTTTTTTCTTTTTTTTTTCTTATAGCAAATACCCTGTATATAAGTGATTGTAAAATGGAATGTGAAAATGAATAAAATATATTTAAAAAAAAAAAGAAATCATTTATAGTGAGACCTTGTGATTTTGAGAGCAACCTGTAGCTTGTGTTCCAGGAAGGGTGGCTGGAATTCCTGGTTAAACCAACAAGTATATTTCTTCAAAAGTAGTTTTGAATAATTTCAAATTTTGCATGAAATTTTTATACCAAATGCCAAAGCACAATGGAAGTACTGCCTCTAGCATCCCCATATCCTTTTATTCCTGTTGAGGAATGAGGATTCTAAACTTGAATGGCAGGATAATCAACATATATAGAGAGACATATATCTTCCAGGAAGTAAGTGGATAAAGGAATAAGCCTGTATACTTCCTTGATTTTGTTCATAATAAATACTTGTAGCAATATGCAGTTCTATTTCATGGAAAAACATAGTGAATAGTGTGTAAAATTTCCCCACTGTACATGCTTTATGTAGGAAAAATGGATCTAATAAATAATGCATGTTTATTCATTGTGAAAATTTTGCATTTTACAGAGCTTTACATTTTCAGATATTTTTTCTATCTCTGTTACATTTTAGTGGCTTCTTCCCTAGGCTATTACACTTTCATGAGTATTTAGTTTTAAGTTTATTTATTTATTTATTTATTTCTGTGAATGATTTCTTTTTCACTGATTTTGCTTGTAATTTATCTTGAATGTTTCATCGAGGCTGAGATATATTGATAGTATAAAAATAAATTGTTTTTATTTCTGCTTTGTCATAATAAAGTCTCTTCTATATAAGGTGATATCATTTCTGGGGTTTTTTATAATTAATTCATGATTAAAGAAACATAAATCCAATTGTGCTAATATGCATACAATGAATAAACAGTGACAGTGCCTTAGTGTCTTCTAAATACAGTAGTGGTATTTATTTGAAATTAAAATCTTTAGAAAATACTATCCAATAATATATTGAAAAAAATTGCAGACAGAGATTAGGATATTAATTGCTTTGAATTAGTCTGCTTCTTCCTTAGAATTATAATGTTGAGATCATGTCCAATATTGAAGGCCTCCACTATGACAATTTCAGGTTTCTCTCTCTTTTCTTGGTAATTCTAGATGTGTTGTATCCACTATATTTTATCTTGGGATTTGAGGCAGGGGAATGAACTATTCAGGTTATATACCACTATAGTATGTACCATTCTCCCCACGATTTTAATGATTAAGTTAATCTCAGTCATCATTAATTTATTTCATGGACAGCAAAATAATGTGGCAACCCTGTCCAGTTCAGAGAGGATTTTACAGCTGAAGTTCTTAAAAATTATTAAATTAAGAAAGCTATAAATGGTTAACATGCCACTTTACAAGGATCCATCTAATGTCCACAGTGGTCTAAGAAACAAGCTTTTTAAAAAGATTTTTTGTGGTACTTCTATATATTGAGGATACACGTTCTTAACTTTACACACATAAACTATAAGTGAATTGCTAGTTAATTAATAATTATTAATTTGGATAATGAATACCCATAAGGTTTTTTAATTCACTGAAAACTGAATCAGGCTTTTCATTCTTTGACATCTTGATATATTCAGTACAGTGTCTTCGTTTTAATTAACTGTTGTGGCTTTGCAAGTTTATTCAGCCATCTAATTACTACAACTTTGAAATATATCAAAAACTGAAAACTGAAAAATAGTATAATTTCATACAGATAATTATAATTAATAAACATTTCAGATTATTTTTATTATTATTTTTTCTACAGAAATTTTCTAGAGTCTTCACCTTATTTTTCTTATATATAATTAGATTAGGCAGATTTTAAAAATACTTCCACATTGCTTGGCAGGAAGCCAGTTACTGTCATTTTAACTAAAACTATGCATCATACAACATAACAGCTTGTTGTATACTATTAAATTGGCTTATTTAAAATAGACCAATGAAAACATTTACTTGATTTAAGGTTAATAAAAATGCTTGGGTGAAATATATTTTAAGTTCATTTGCACTGAATGAATAGCTATTAGTATGCAATTTACACCTTATCTGCATAAAATTACCATTTAGGTGATCTCATGTACACAGTGGTAACTATTGTGGTAGCAGGGATCAACAAAATCTGATGAATAAATAGTGCTTACCTTACCTTGCCCTGCTCTTTAGTTCTTGAAGTTCTCTAGCTTCTCTAAACAAAAAATAGCAGTGTGTTTATCTATTTTTCTTTGTATATTTAAAAGGTTCTACAAAAATTAAAATACTGATTTGAAGTAGGCAAATGATTCTTTTGTTGGCACAGAAATAAATATTCTCACTTACTGTGTATATAAAGGAAAAAAGAAAAACTGCATGTTTTGTGTTTTAAAGGGGAAAAATTTAAAGCAGCAAAGAATTTTGAATTGTAGTTATTTGAAGATTCTGAATCTCTAAAAATTGTATCTTAAGAAAAGATAGGAAATGTTTAGGGATACATCTGTTATATGACATATTATATGTCATATAACACATATTATATGACTGAGTTGATATTGTTTACGAAGATTTATATTTCCTTAAGTGTAATATGATGTTATACTTAAATTTACGTAACAATTAAATGAATCACATTTCCCTACACTACTTCTATAACATCAAGCATAAGATTATATAATATCCTAGTAAAATCAAAGTTGAAAAGACTAAAAGAAATGAAACCAGAAACATGAATAGTCTTCTTCCTTAAATTACCTGTTTGTCTGCTCTGCTTTGAATCTTTGAACTATAGTAAACTAACCTAAACTATATTGCATATCAAAACTGCCTGGAGTACAAAGTGACTTGAAATATTTGCTGTAACTCTTAAATTGATAATTATCTTCATTAGATACAGCTCAAGATGGCTGTTGAACAGTAGGAACTTTTCTTTTTCCTTCCAACAATCTGCCATTTTTTTCTGCCAGCTGCTCCCTGGATTGAATGGGAGCATTTAGGAATGACCTAAGATGGCCATGGACTCACCTGGAAAGAGGAGTCTTGAAAATTCCACTTCCTTCTCGTAGTGGTCAGAAAGCTATTAGCATCTATCTTTCCTATTGGCAGTTTGTGTTCTTAATATGCCAGGGTTTTTACTTCAACTTTTAAAATTATTTTTTATTTTTTATTTTCAAAACAAACACAACACATAGAATCTTCCTTCTTTACATACTGTAGAAAGTGTATCAGTTGGTTACAAAAGGCTTTTGTGCATCTCTTCCACAATCATCAAGCATAATTCATATTAACTCAAGAATTTTAACTCAGATATTTATATGTGTTACCCTTATCATACTTCCATTTTTATTGACTATAATTGTTTAAAGGTCCTTTATCATAAAATATACCAAAATTTAATACATAACCACATACTGGCATTTCATTTAATATTTCTAAAATCCTCCAATAATACTGAATCCTTACATCCTATTCTAGCTAAACATCCATAATATTTAATAACAAAGTTTTCTAATCCTCCTTTCCAAATCACTGTTTGCAATTTTCATCCAGTTTGCTTATGTTGTACCAATACATATATATAGGGTGTCATCATTATCCCTCCTTTATTTGACTATATCCTGTATCATAACGTTTTCCCCCTAATAATCAAAAATTAACTGTAACTTAGTTCTTTTTTATTAACCTTTGTATATAATCCAAAAGGATTTCTAATCTTCCTTTCATGGGTACCATTCAATATGCATATCCAATTATTACTTATCATAACACTACACATTGAATACATTATTATCATTATCAATTATTTATTTAACTATCTATTATCACTAAATTCACTAAATTTAACTAGATTTAAGTTATATTCTTCCATCTATCAACCTGTATCTTTCCAATAACAAAATAATTTCATATCTTCTGCCATTTGTGGTACCAAGCCTCTAATCATCTTCTTGATCAGCTTTGTATGGACTTCTCTTAGCAGCTCCTTGCTTATAAGATCCCTCATATAATCTTGATGCCCTCTTTCTGTTTCCTTATTCAGCTTGTCTTTGTCAGCAGTGTTATCAATGCTTTTGCTAATAGAATTTCTTTCTTTAAGTCCATATATTCTTTAATTTTATCTTCTTTTATATCTTGATCTTTGGAATAGATTTCCTCTCCATTTAATTCCTCTTTCAGTATTCCATTCTTTCCATTTTCAGGAACAAACCAATTACCGTAGATATCAGCAGGTTTAATCTCTTTATATTCATTTTCCACTTCGGTTTTTTGAGTTTCAATCACCCCATTTTGCATTTGATGAACATCCCCAATTTTTTCATCATATTTTCTTGTTATGTGTTCTAGGTATTCCAGTTTTTTCTCTACTATATTTGATAATTTCTGTAGTTCTGAAAATATATTTTGCAAAGTTAAGACCTCTATTTTCTCTTGACGTTGTGCCATTCTAACAAACACAGCTACTCTAGCTTGGAAGGTTAATAAAATTAAAGAATAGATTCTTAAAGAACATTGTTTTCACTTTTCTCCAATTGAAAATATACTTCAAAGGGACATCTGTGTGTTTCCCTTCTTACCACTCTGTAGACAAACAGTAAAACCTTGTGGTGCCAAGCCAAAACAATCCGTGAAAAAAAATGTTCTGTTTTGAATACACAAAGCTCCGATCAACAAAACTTCCCAAGTGGAAACACTGTTAAAGAGTTTCTTTTTGTATCTTTTTTGTATTTCAAGTTAGAAAAAGAGGTCCAATCTTTAAATGAATTAGAAAAATACCCACAGCAATAAAAGAGGAAAACTTTAGTCTATAGATTACAGAGAGTCACAAAGAGAAGGTAGAAGAAAAAAAATTAATCCATCCATTTCAAAAGAATTGATTCGATCCATGAAAATAGCATTTAAAAAGTAAGATAACCACTGTACCAAAACCATTCCAATTTTAATTCCGCTGCTTGATTCTTCTATTCTTCAATTTAAATTGATTTTTAAGTTTTTATAGGCAGTCTCTTTTTTAAAACAATAAAAATTCTTCACCAGCTGGAAACACTTTCTCTTTCCATATCCTTCCATTTTGGAGCCGCCCCAACTTCATCAGCCTTGATTTGATTTTTTGTCGCCGGCTTGAAGAACTTCTCTTGCTTCTTTCAGGGATTTTGCGATATCTCCGAGATCAGCAAGACGTATTCTTCTTGTTCACCATCTCTTTGGGACGGTTTAGGTCCGTTTGGACCACCCAGCGGCAAAAGTGTTGGCTGTGGTCTCAGAGCATTGAGACCATACAACCATATTGTCACGACCTTGGCTCCTCCTCCTTTACTTCACTTTTTGAAGCTATAAAGTTGCTTGTTTTCTTGCAGATGTTTCATTACCCAAACTAAGTAACATCATCAGTTTGGGTACCTACTTTAAGTAATGAAATATCTGCAAGAAAACAAGCAAGCTGAAAGACCATTATTTCAAGGATCCCTCATTTCAACCCTGAACTACAAACATCCCTGCGACCCATAAGATCTCATAGATTAGGCCTCCTCCGTATTCCATCGGCCAGCCAATGTCGGCTGGCAATTACAAGGAGGAGGGCCTTCTCAGCGGTGGCCCCGGCCCTTTGGAACGAGCTCCCTGTGGAGATCCGTACCCTCTCCACCGTCCAAGCCTTCCGCACAGCCCTGAAGAACTGGCTCGCCCGCCAGGCCTGGGGATAAGGATAGTTACCCCTCCCGAATGATGTATGTATGTTGCCTACCATTTTAGTATATGTCTCTATTTTGTTGTCTGTATCCCCCCCTTCCCAGTTTTATGTGAGCCGCCCTGAGTCCCCTCAGGGAAAAGGGCGGCCTACAAATTCTAATAAAACCAAACCAAAAAAAAAAAACATTCTCCTTTACAAATGTGGGAATAAAAGATCTTGCCCGAGTATTCATTTTCAAAACCTGATCTTCACAACAAATGTGGAAGTATGTGATGATCTGAATAAAAGAGATTTCTGAAGAGCTCCAAAAGACAGTTATTGCTCACCAAACTGGAAATGGTTACAAACTATTCCCAAAGTGTTTAGACATTACTAGTTTACTGTCAAGCAGTATAATAGGAGATATATTGGTTAAGGAGTTGAAGTCCATGCTGCAATTGTAAATGTGTGCATATTGCAAATATGGACATACCAACATTTTGAACACTGGAATGCTTTAACAATCATAAATTCAAGGACCTGCCATAACAATTCATTCTGTGCACATTCATTTTGTTCAGTCACTCAATAAATGGTTGAGTGAAAACTATCTATAGTATGTTGGGAACATTTTTAACTAAGACTCTGAAATCTATATAGAGAGATCTAGGAATGCAAATTCTTTAAGAATGCAAATTTAACATGTTATGGCCACTCATTTTATTTTTAAGCTAGACAGCTTTTAACTTTTGGTTATCGTCCCTTAGAAACTGCAATTAGCCATTATAGATAGGTGTAGAAACTGAAACTGGTCCACACAATTGTTTATCATTGTTCAGTAGACTATTCAGTAGACACAATTTTAATAACTATAATGACTCACAAAACTACGTATAGTTGATCTCTCTCAAAATAACTCTTAAGATTCATGGCTGCAAATTTTTATCAACAGTAAAGAACAATTTAGCAAAAGATGTCAATTCCGTATAACCTAAATTTACAGATAGGAAGTAATCAGTTTATAGGCTATATATGTCAACCCAAGCTGAGCTGAATGAGGCCATTTTGAAGCTTCAGGACTGCCACAACTAGAACTAAGGGATAGGGAGGGGGGAATAGAGATAGCTGGGGATTGTAGCCTAAACAAAATACTTTCTCTTGGGAACCAAGGATGTTCCAGCAGGTGCTTGGATGGAGAGGACTGAGGCCATCTAGCAAGTGGACTGTATTCTGATTGGACCATGTGGGTGGGTATGTTACTTGGACCCTTACAACATATGGAAAGAGGCAGTCTTGACCTTTTTTAATTCAGTGAAGTGATTTAGTAATAGAAATGGTACATATCTTATTAACCAGTTATTTAAAGCCTTTGTAGAACCGATTCCTTGGATAAAATTCTATTGATATCTATCAGCCTGTCTTATTTTTTACCCCCTTTAGCCCTTCTTTTCATTACTATTTTTGTCACAAAATGTTCCTTTTCCTTCATATCCCACAATAGGAAATTATTCTATGAACTTTTACCATCTTTGGTTTATATATTGATTACCAAAAAATGTTAAGCAAACTAGAATTTTTACCGCTCCCTATACTATAAACTAAGAAGGCAAGATTAATTCTTCAACATAAGAAGGCAAAATCTTATATTTTCTTTTATAACCTCAATAGCTTGTATAAGGATGCTTCATGTATATATCTCTGTTTCTACTTATCTTGAGCTACTTACCTGCTATAAGTTTCCTGTTTTTATCTATGCTATTTTTATTGTTCTATACAGCTTTTCTTATTAGACATCCTAAATTTGTCTCTATACATTTATTATGGTCCTTTTTAGACTCACAGAAAAGTAAAAAGTTTAGAAAATTTCTTAATTTTATTTGTATCCCGTTTTTTGTTATTTTTACAAATAACTTAAGTTGGCAAACATATCCATTAATGAATTTTCAATACTTACAAGGCAGTTGACCATATGACAGTAGTATACATGTGCAAACAAGACTGTAGAAATAAGAATAAACCAATGGTTATTTATTTTATTTACACTCCATTATTAGCTTGTATAAGATCCATTCATCCAGAATCCCAGATTTATTTCTCCATTCTACAGTCAATATGCTGAATGGTTGTAAATGATGAGAAATTGATATTAGTAGGAATCCTTAGCTTACATCTCTATTATTTATTTTGTGAATATTTATGTAACAGCTAACAGGGAGTTCTTAATCAGATAGAAGAAAATACGTTCAAGCATATTCAAAGACTTGACTTTTTGTTAGTCTTTAATCATTTAACTAAAATGAGGCTGAAACTTTTTGCAATTTCTAAGTAAAAAGTAATTAATCCTCAAATAAATAATTAGCTCTTGATGACTGTATCTATTCCGTGACCCGTCAAAAGCGCGGACGGCAAAAGCGCGATCGACAAAATCGCGCCTTTGACGTCATCACAGCGCGACGAAAAAGATCGAAAAATTCAAATAAAAATTAATAAAAATTAAATTAAAGCAAGCCGATTCACATAAAGGTAAGGGTTAGGGTTAGGGTTAGGGTAAGGGTAAGGGTTAGGGTTAGCTTTAGAGCGTTAGCGTTAGCGTTAGGGTTAGGATAAGGGTTAGCGTTACGTTTTTCGTTACTTTAACGGTTAGGTTTAGGGTTAGGTTTAGGGTTAGGTTAAGAGTTAGGGTTAGGGTTAGGTTTAGGGTTAGGTTTGGGGGGGTTAGGGGAAGGTTTTAGCTTTATTTTTACATTTTTTCGATCTTTTTCGTCGCGCTGTGATGACGTCACAGCGCGCTTTTGTCGAGCGCGATTTTGTCCTACGCGCTTTTGTGGTGGAACCGTATCTATTCAAGTTTAAACAAATGCATTGTGGTTTGGGACATTTTTTTCTGATTTTCCAGTTTATCAATAGACCTAGAATTTCCTTGTAGCATCTCCAATTTCTAATTAGGGCTGATTCTACTAATTACCAATCTGAAACAGGACATGCCAGCTATTTCTACACCAGAATGCAATACTGCAGAACTTTAAACTCACTTTCCTTTTTCACCTATGTTACTTTGTTTCACAAACAAAAATAAAGACACAAGTATTTCTTATTTCTGTCACTACCCTCAATCATGCCCAATATAAAACATGTAAAATATTTTTTCAAGCAAATTCCATTGAATTTCCTGGAAATCATCTACATTAATCAAGCCACATTGCTGAAAAAAATAACTGCTGTTAATTTAACATGTGTACATAATGGAAATTTGTATTTGGAAATGTGAGCCGCCCTGAGTCCCCTCAGGGAAAAGGGCGGCCTACAAATTCTAATAAAACTAATAAAACTAAAAAACTAAAACTATTACTTCCCAAAATTCAAGAATAATTAATCAACAATTCAGTGAGACCAGCCTTGCTGAGCTAAGTGTACATACTTCAAACAAGAATAAAGATAATGAAATGGGGAGTCCCTGGTGCTCTTTCAGTTTGGTTGTTTTCTTGGAGATATTTCATTATCCAAACAAAGCTGAGCTGCAAATAATTAATTTAATAATGCATTGTTGCATTGTTTTGTTTTGTTACTGGCTCTACAGTTCATAAGCTAGTCAAAAGTTATCAAGATGTCCATTAATCTTTAAAAGACCATTTCAATAAGTTTTATTTGGCAGTATAACTGATGTTAGCAACTATAATAAATCTGCCCTTTTTGAGTCTATAATCATGTAGTGAGTCATGAAGATTAGATTGCCTAAGAAATGATTTGAAAAATTAATGGCCTATTCCTATAGTTCTTGTCAGCTTTTACTAATGTGTATAATACATCTAATTTATTTACACATGAAATAGTTTAAGCTCACAGGTATATTTTTATAACCTTAATTAGTCTCTTTATGAATGTATATACAATAGAGTTAGTGTGATTTATTCTTTTTAAATATATATTCACCAAATATTATTTATGATTTTAAAATTACCACTTCTTTGTTATTATTCAGTCACATAGGTATCTGAGAAAGAACTGGGAAGAAGATTCTGAAACAGTAGGTGTTCATCAGAACCATTCCAGGAGACAGTCAAGCCATACTGAGCACACTACAGCGAATTCCAATTTATTACTTTCACTGTCATTCTTGTCAAGTTCAAAAACTGGACAAGGAGTGGGGGGAAGGAGGAGGAAGCAGGAGTGATAGATGGGATAGCTCTATGGCTTCTTAGGTAGGAACCAGAAAGCAAGTCAGTGAATATGTCCCCAGTGTTTGATACTGGTGTCATATTCGGTTCTCGGAGCTCACGCCCAACCCCTGTAGAGCAGACCCTCTGAGATCCAAGGTATTCAGCTGCTTCTAGTGAATGCCTGGTCAGTTAACAACAAAGCCGCCTTATTTGTGACATAATTGGAGAACTGCAGATCAATGTGGTGTGCACTAGGGTGACTCCAGAAATGAAAGATTCCCTTTCAGATATGCACATAGTCTGGTTTAAGATTTGGCACCCACCAAGGTCTCAGATCATGGTCATAGTCACCATGCCCTGGTGTCTCTTATGCTGCCCCCACTCTTCAGCAATGCCAGACCCATTTGAAGAGTCTCTCCCAATGGACCTAAAAGCTGGGCAATATCCCTGGAGCTTTATTACATGATCCTGTTGAAGTTCTGGCTATAACCTGGAATCAAAAGATGGCTCATATTTCAGACAGGATTGTACCTGAGCAGTCTTTTTTTAACCCATCATGTTTGGTGCTCCTCATAGTGTTGAAAGGGCCAAAATATGCCTAGAGTGCTGCTTGAGAAAAACCAGGGACAAATCCAACTGGAAATGAGTCAGAGCTACTATTAAGGCTAACCTGATGGCAGTGAGAATAGTGAAAAAGAATTATGCACTCCTATTGCTTCTACAGAGTATTGCCTGTTCATTGCATGAGTGATCTTTTCTGAATCTTTTTTGTTTTTTATGCATGTAGTTTTCAGTCTTGTCTTGGAGTCTTTTAAGTAGGATAGTATATAGCACTTTTCCAGGGACTGAGAGAAGTATGGTACGTCTCCAATTATAATTACTTTGGTTTCACCTTTTGGGTATCCTGATGCCTGCAGAGCCTGTGCTGCTTGAGTGGGGAAGACAAGGAAAAAACCGGCTGCTCGGTTGGCTGTCTCCCCAGGCCCCTGTCAGCAGCTTGAGTGCCCCGATTAAAGCAGAGATAGCACATTCGTTCACTCTCATAGACAGAGAGAATTTGGAGAGCCACTCCTCCTCTCTCTGTGGCAGCAGTTGTGGCACTTCAGTGCCTGTCTGGTGCTCAGGTAAGCCGATGCTAGGGGAGGGGGGAAACTCCACATACACACACATCTTGCTTCCTACTCCACCACCACCATGCCTCGCTGCTCAGTGCAATGCTATAGCACCGAAGTGCATTCACTCCCAGCAAAAAAAGTATTTCCCAGGCAACTTTCCTCTCCCTTCCTCAAAGACAGAAAAACAAAGAGATGAAAAAGATGTTTGGAAAGTAAGTGAGTCCTTGTGGCACGAAGGGAAGGGGAAGCATGAAGTATCTTAGTGGGTCGGGGAGGCTTTGAGGTCCTGTTCTATCACTAGGCCCCCCACGACCTTCTCCACCCTGAGATACCTCATGTGCACTTAACAAATGGCACATTGAATTGTGTGAGCTCTTAGGAAAGTATCCCTTCCCTGTGTGTTGCAAACAGCTATTTCGAGTGGGGAAAACAGGACAAGGAAAGCGTGAAAGAGAGCAAGGAAGGAAAAAGAAGGAAAGAGAGAAAGGAAGAAAAAGAAGAGGTGAGGAAAAAGGGGAAGGAAGATAGGAAGGAAGATTATAATGAGAAAGAGTGAAGGTAAATCTTCCCTTAGCACTTGGCCACCAGCAGCCCTGCTGCCTTTTGCCCCTTGTCCCTTCCTGACCTCTCCTGGTGGTCTCTATTACTAAGGATACTATTGTTACAAAGCCAGATCTCCTCATAAGGAGATAGAGTGAGCCTTCCTCTGATCCACACACTTTGCTCTCCCACACTCACCATGAACAACCTGGCCAAGGAGAGCGAGCATAGCAGCAGTGGGAGCTAGCCACACCTACCCTACGCCCAGTCATACCTAGCCCAGCCCAGCTCCCTGAAGTCAAGCACAATCCTAATGCGGCCCTCAATGAAATTGAGTTTGACACCCCTGCACTAACCCAAGGATGGCAGATCTCCATCTCCTACTAATACAGATGTAATCAATCTTACATCAGGAGATTTACAGATCTTGTGGATAGCCTTATGTGCAAAGTAAGTGTTTCTGATGCATAGACTATTCAGTCCACAAGAAGTTAATAAATGATATCCATTGTGATTAATTTCCAATGAAGATTCATACATCCCAATCATATGTTCATGATCATGAGCATGTATCATTAATAAAGTCACTCATTATCAGCTTCAATTCATGAGTAGAGATGAATTGCTTAGCTTATCTAGCTTATCATAAAATTTGTCCTTTTGTCCTTTTTTCAGCACATAATCAGGACAACTGTCAATTTGGTGTGCCTTGACTGAAAACTGGATGTAATGATGCATTCATTAACAGATTTCCAGCCAATGAATGTTCTGCTTGCTCTGGTATTGAGCATAAAACCTTGAACATGTTGCTATGTATGTCCCTAGTATATGAGGATTCTTCCTTCATCAATAAGTTTCCTGTCTATCACATTTCACTGATTCTAGAATGTCAATGTCATAATTGTTGAATTATTGTTGTAGCTGTTGTGATTTGTCACACTGTATAGTATATATACATTCTATGTTCCAATATGAGTAATTGATTTTGCACTAAAGATTGAATCTCCTTCAGGGATTAGGCAACCAATTCTTTCATAGAGGATGAGGCCTTATCATCT
This sequence comes from Thamnophis sirtalis, assembly GCF_051295495.1. NCBI lineage: Eukaryota > Metazoa > Chordata > Lepidosauria > Squamata > Natricidae > Thamnophis > Thamnophis sirtalis. The sequence goes on from NW_028261384.1 coordinate 47,083,094, forward strand.
GGAACCAATCCATCTTGCTGCAATTTGTCTCTTAGAATTTCACTTGTATTTTCTGTGAAATAATTTTTCAAGAGGTTGAATTGAAAGTCTGATTGCTGATAGCAAGATGGGTGACATATACATTTAATTAATTAATCAGTTATATTTGGCATTAAATACATAATACATTGTGCAGTATTTAAACTTCTTTAATTTTTACTTCTCTTTAGAAATAATAACATAAATTCAAATAAATTGGAAATACTACAATTACCAAATTGTTCAACTTTTCTAACAGGTGTGGATAATTATTGGTCATGGTATTATTTCCTTTTGAAAAGCACTTAAAAATGTTTAACATATGCATTTTTTTCTTCTGTATACAAGTAGTCCATTCATTTATTGACCACTGAGAAAGTGATTCATGACCGTTTTTCACATTTACAACCATAGCAGTATCCCCAACCACATGATCAAAAATCAGGAACTGGCAGCTAAAACATTTACAGTAGTTGCTGCATTCTATTGTAATGTGATCACCATTTGTAATCTTCCCCCTTCCAACAAGCAAGATCAATGGGGAAGCCAGATTAATTTAACTACCACAGGATTCATTTAACAACTGCACTTAACAACCATTGCAAAAAAGATAGGGGAAAAATTCATTCAACAACTGCCTCACTTAGCAGTGAAAACTTAGGGCTCAATTATGGTTATTAAGTCGAGGACTACCTGTATTATAATATAATTTAACTTTAATGCTTTACGATGTGCTATCAATTAAATTATAAAAATCACCTACTTATAGAATTTAATTTACTTCCAAGAACACTGCATAATGCCATAATCCTAACTTGTTGGTTGATGTTGCTATAATTGTGCAGTTGAGCAGCATTAATAAACTTTTTAATTTTAGAAAGACATTAGGAGATGCTTTTGGACACATACCTGTCTATGTGTCAATTCAGATAAATCAATAGATTTTTTTAAAAAAATTAAATTATGCCATTTTTAGCATATTTTAAAAGTGTGCATTGTGCATTCTAGGCAGCCTTTACACACATATGCACACTAAATAAAAATGCAGTTAAAATTAAAAATCTGTCTAAGCAGAATCACTGTACCATATTCTTCTTATTCTTATACAACTTATAATAAAAGTAAGCAGAAATATAGATGAAAAAAGAATATAATTAAACTATATGCAGCCTTCATTTCTGCTAAATTTGAACAAGTAGAAATTTATAATTTGAATCTTCTATATCTTTTTTCAATATTTTTTATCTCAAATAATTTTAATAAAAGTAGGCTAATTCGAAAGTATGGATTGTAAATTGGGAAACAACACAATATTCTATTATCCAATTAAAGTAAACTTAATATCATTCAATAATATTTTCAGTTACTGGATGTTTCATCTCACTTAAAAAAGTCCTTAAAAAAGGAAATCAAAATCTTTGTAATAAAATCTAACAACATTTTAACCATAGTATTCATGATGAGGTCTGTCACCAGAAAACTTGCAATTTCTCATGTAATATAATAACTTTGTGAAATGTGTTCCTGTTATTCTGTACATCTCTAACTTACTATTATTTGGTTATTATTTGAAATAATAGTGTTGCAAGCTTGCTCAAAAGATAAGTTTTTCTCTAAGAAGATGGTAATACAAAGGATGTGGACAAAGCCTGTTTTTGATATTTGCTCACTTGCTTCCCTGGCCTGATTAGCCACGTCACTGAAATATTTTCCAAAGGCAATTGTAATCTGCATGAACATGATAAATCTGGAGAAATGTAAAACATTGTTTAACAGTAGTTGTGGCAGAATCTACTGTTAAGGGATTAAAGGGGAATACAGAAATCATTTGATTTTCAAAAATATAATATTGTATAAGGTAAGAAGTCATTCTGATATGTACTCACATTTTTGGACGATTAAGGCAGTATAAGAATTTTTTTACTTTTTTTCTTCCACTTAATCATTCTGCTCATTTCTAGGAATTATTTTAAAATAATTTTTAAAAACTATTCAATTTATTTTTATTTTTCCATTGTTTATTTTAGATTAAGGCTTCACATTGGAAAACATAGTAATAATATTTGTATGATAGCCACTAGTTGAAGAACCTATCCAAGTTCCAAGCATACATGGTAAAAATTATGTAGTACTTCAACCCAAACAATATTAATGTTCAGAACTGATTTACTGTTTAGAAAGAAATCAGGATTTGCCCAGTATGGTCTCCCACCAGGAAACACAGTAGTTAAATATGTTACATTAAACAGCAGCAATGTAGTAATAGTTTTCAGCTGGATTTTCTAATTGATCCTATTAGTATAACTGAAAACAGTTTTGTTTAATTTTTTCCCCTAGAAAATATTATATTCTAGTTTGTTTTTAAATCTCAATAGCTCTGGGCTTCTTATGCTAAAAGATTGCTAATATTATCATGTCTTTTCTTGAAATGCTAATTAAAATAAATATTTTAAGAGCCCTTTTTATGCTTTTTAGGTTTTCAGAAGAAAACATTACTTTGACTTTCAGATGAAAACTGCTTGAATTCTGTTTCATATTTTAAAGATTCTGTTTCTTTCATTGAACTGTTCAGATCATTTTAAAATGTTTTCAGTTTTTTGAAGTTTAGATAAAGCAATAAAAAACAAAATTTACACTTTCAAGCTATTTTTTTTCAAAAACAATATACTTTGAAAAGCTAAATTATACAAAAGAAGAAAACAATCTAAAAGTACAATTCACTACATTGCAGTACTGCAGTATCAGAACAGTAATACTATGTTTATGTTTAAATAAATAGTTCAGGTTTAAATACCAAACTAAATCTAAGCTGTATATGGGTTCAGATTGTCTTATCTTGCCTTATTTTGCTACAAAGTCCAAAAATTATAGATTTTTTTGTGTACGGTCCTGTTTTCCAGAGTGGGAGGAGGGAATGGTCACGCGTGGGTTTTATCACAGCCTGATTGGTCCAAGACTGACAGGAAATCTATAAATACTGGTGCCTGTCCACTGTTAGCCCAGATTCTCTCTCAGTCTGGTCCAAGTCTGTTAGAGTAGTTTAGTCAGTAGGATTTCTTCAGGGTAAGTTTTCCTTGCAATCTGATTCCATTTGGCTAATTGGGCACTTTAAATCCTTTCAAATTCTAAATTGATCTGCTGCGGCCCCAAGGGACAGATCTCTGCCTCGGGCGGCTGGGGGAAGGCCCAGTGGGGCACTAGTCTCCCCCCCCCCCCGCAGGCCAGGAGCTTCAGCCCGACCCCCGGGTGAGCGGGGGTGCCAGCTCCTTCAGGCTACTTAGAAGCAGCCGTTTTGCAGCAGGAACGCTAAAAGCGGCTTCGGAGCCTCGAGGAGCACGCGAGCGGCCCGCCTTACAGCTGATCGCTCCGGAGGGCGGCTGCACTACAGGCTCCTTTGATTGTGTTGCCGTGGGGACAGAGCGGGGGTGAGGAGAGCGTGTGTGTGTGCCGTGAGGCTCTCCCCGTTCGTTTTGAAGAAGCGCCGGCTGGAAAAGCCTGGCTGGGGTGCTGGCATTATTTTCAGGGCTTTTCTCCCACACATGGAGTTCCGGCGGCCATTTTGGAGGCTGCCACGTGCGCGAGGCCTTGCCTTTATCGACGGGCCTAGCGCGGCCTAGTGAGAGGCCTTGAGCCTAGGTCTCCCCACAGGCTTCAGGCCCTGGTCTCAGGTGGGACTTTGGAGGCCGATTTCCTGCTCCTTTCGTCGGACACGTGAGTGGGGCATGGACGAGGGAGCAGAAATTCCCCAGGGGCAGGGGGCAGGCCCTACTGGGAGTGGGGAGGCCTTGGATCAGGAGGTGGGGGGGGCTCCCCCTCAGAGATCACTTTCTTCAAGGCGCCCTTCCAGATCTGCCACTAGGGATGAGGCAGCGCGCCATAGGGCGCTGGAAAAGACCTTTGCCAGGGCAGAAAGGCAGGCCCAGTCCTCCAAGCCTTTATCTAGGGACAGATCCAGGTCCTCTCTTAGACCCATTTCAGAAAGGTCACCCCTTAGGGGTTTTAGCCCGGCTTCTTCAGGCAGCTCCCCTGGTAGGTCGCAGGCCTTCTCCAGGAGGGGGCGTTCTCCATCCCCCATAGATGATCCTCTGGAGGGCACGTCCAGAGGCCCCTGTTCCCCCCAAAGGTTGGCCCCTCAGGGCCCTGCTTCTACTTATGGGGATGTGGAGGATCTGGATAATCTCCCTGAAGGGATTAAAAGGCTTATTTCTGCAGCCATCACTCGGGGCATTGCCCAGTGGGACAAAGGCTCCCTTTACTCTAGGCATGGGGGGCTGAACAGGGCCCAGTTTCGGGCTTCCTCCCCTTCCATGATCAGTGAGGCTTCCTTCCTGGGGGGGGGAGTTACCCCAGGAGATGGGATTCTCAGATGATGAGAATACCACTGTTTCGGAGGAGCCTTCTTCCAAGGTCCTATTTATGCCCGCCTTGTTTAAAATTCTCTTGGATAAGGCGAGGCACACCACCAAGTGTGGGATCCTTCTGTGCCCCCCCCAAGGGATCCCGACATGGTCATGTTCTCTGCCACGGCCACCAACAAGGAAGAGATCCCTGCCCCTCCCTTGTTCCTAGAGGTTCTGACCGACCAGTGGGCTAAACCTTCCAATTTCTCTTCTCCAGGCAGTACCGTCGGCATTATAACGTAGAGCAAACCTTTGCTCAGGCCATTCAGCTCCCGACGGTTGACACCCCTGTGGCCGCATTGGTGTCCTCCTCCCTGGTGGTGTCGGGCGATGCGGCAGATAAGATGAAGCCGGAGGATAAGTGCTTACTTTGCGGAAGAACTTCAACGCCACAGTGTGGGCCATTAAGGCAGCGGCCTCGGCGTCATACTTTAATCGTGCCACGGTCATGTGGCTCAAGAAGCTGCAGGAACGCATTCCCATACAGGAAGACCGGATCCATCAGGATCTGGTCAAGATTCTGGCAGCGTGTCAGTTCTCAGCTAACGCGACCTTGGATACGGTCAAGTTTGCTTCTAGCGCCCTGGCCACCTCGGTCACCTCCCGTAGGCTCCTGTGGTTGCGCCATTGGCAAATGGACAACAAGGCGAAGTGGGATTTGGCGGCTGCCCCCTTCAAAGGGCCCGATCTCTTCAGGGAGGCCCTTACTCGCATCCTAGTGGAGGATAAGGACAAGAAGAAGGTCCTCCCCTCCACGGCTAAGAAGGCCGAGAACAAGTCACGTCCCTTCCGTAGGCAACGGTATAGGGCCCCTAGCTATGGCTATAACCAGCGCTTCTCTTCTTTCTCTTCTGACAGGCAGTTCTTGGGGCAGCCCTTCCAGGACAGGAGCCGATTCCAGGGCCAGGCTCGGCGGCCCTTTCGTGGGGGAGGCGGCCATCCCTTCCGCAGGGGGAAGTGACTCGAACCTGAGTCATCCCATCGGCGGCCGCCTCGCTCTTTATGCGGACCGGTGGGACGACATCACGTCGGACGCCTGGGTCCGAGCCACGGTTCGTTACGGGCTCAGGTTAGAATTTCTCTCCACTCCTCCAAATCTCTTTCGGTCGTTCCCTCCGTCCCGGAGTCGAGAGTGCTGCCGCCTGATGAGTCAGGCGATCGCCCACCTCCTCGAAATCCAAGTGGTGGAGGCGGTTCCCGCAGGGGAACAGGGCCTGGGCCACTACTCAAATCTCTTCGTGGTCCCCAAGAGCACGGGGGGTTGGAGAGTGATTCTAGACCTCAAGCACCTGAACAGGTTTCTGGTCTACAGGCGGTTCAAAATGTCATCGCTCAAGTCCATCCTTCAGGGCATCAGAAAAGGCGATTTCCTGGCCTCCGTGGATCTCACGGAGGCCTATCTTCACATTCCCATCCTGCCCGCTCATCGCCGGTTCTTGAGGTTCTCCCATGGGTCCACCATTACCAGTACAGGGCTCTTCCCTTCGGCCTGGCCTCGGCCCCGCGGACCTTCACAAAGGTCCTGGCTGCTCTGGCGGCCCATCTGAGATCGGTCCCAGTCCGTCTCCAATGTTATCTAGACGATGTCTTGCTTCAGGCGGGCTCCCTGTCTCAGGCCGTTTCAGATCTTCGGCTTACCATTTGGAGCCTCCAGGCCCTGGGGTTCTCGGTAAACTTCGAAAAGAGCCATCTCACTCCCTCCACTCGCATTCTGCATCTGGGGACGGTCATAGATTCCAAGTTGGGGGAGGTGCGTCTGTCTCAGGAGAGGCAGGTAAGCCTTCGTCGGCTGGCGGAGAGCGTTCGCACAAAGAGCTCCGTTTCCATCCTCTCTCTGTCGCAGTTATTGGGCAAGATGGTCTCTTGCATAGGGATTGTTCTGTGGGCCAGGCTCCATCTTCGGCCCCTTCAATGGGAGCTTATCCCCTATCAGAGGGGACGAATGAGCAATTCCCTTCGGACTCTCCGCATCTCGGCGGGAGTCCGTGCATCCCTGGCGTGGTGACTTTCCCCGGCCATCCAGTGGGGGTGTTTGTTCTGGGAGCCGAGCAGGGTGACCGTCACCACGGACGTGAGTCTGTTCGGGTGGGGGGCCCTGGTGGGCTCTCGGATGGCGCAGGGCAGATGGACGGCCTCGGACCTCCGCCACAACATCAATTGGCTGGAGCTGAAGGCCGCGCGTCTGGCCCTGAGTCACTTTTGCTCCTCGGTGGAAGGGAGCCACGTTCTCCTCCTGACAGACAATGTGGCCACCAAGGCGCACATCAATCGTCAGGGCAGGACCCACTCGAGAGCTCTCTGGCTGGAGGCTCTGCGATTGGGGTCATGGGCGGAGAAACACCTGCAGTCTCTGGTGGCGGAGCACATCTCAGGACTCTCCAACGTCCAGGCGGACTGGCTCAGTCGAGCGACTCTGGACAACGGCGAGTGGCAACTCCACCTGTCGCTGTTCCGGGAGATCTGTCGTCGGTTCGGGTCCCCCCAGGTGGACCTGTTTGCGTCCCCCGAGAACACACAACTCCCGCGTTTCTTCACCCGTTTCCAATCCAGCTCGGCGGAGGGCACGGATGCCCTCAGGAGCCGGTGGCCCCCGGGCCTTCTCTATGCCTTTCCCCCCATTCCACTCATCCCAGGGACCGTCAGGAAGGTGGTGACGGAAGAGGCCTTGGTCATTCTGGTGGCCCCGTTTTGGCCCAGGAGGCCCTGGTTTGCGGACCTGGTTCAGCTGTCGGTGACTTCCCCGTGGAGGATTCCGCAGGGGGAGGTGGTCTTACAGCAGGGGGCCCTGATTCACCCAGAGCCTTAGTGGCTCCAGCTGACCGTTTGGCTCTTGAACGGCGTCTTCTGAGGGGGGCTCATCTGTCTTCCAGGGTCATTTGCACCATCGAGGCGGCCCGTCGTCCCTCTACGACCCGCATTTATAACTCCACCTGGGCGGCCTTCGTCCGCTGGTGCTCCCCCAGGGGCATCTCTCCCGACAGAGCCACCATTCCCAACGTCTTGGATTTCCTTCTGAAGGGCCTGGAGGACGGGCTCTCACAAAACACCTTACGACGCCAAGTGGCGACTCTGTCCTCGGTCTTGGGGGGGCGGAGTCTTCTTCCCTTTCCCAGTCTCCCCTGGTCAAGCTGTTGCTCAAGGGGGCGGCAAATCTCAGGCCTCCCCCCGTTCATAGATTCCCCACGTGGGATCTTCCTCTTGTCCTCAAGGCCTTAACGGGAGCTCCGTTTGAACCTCTCCGCTCGGTGCACTTGCGCTTCTTATCACTGAAGGTGGTCTTCCTGGTGGCCATCACTTCCGCCCGGCGTATATCCGAGCTGGGCGCCCTGTCTTGTAAGGACGACCTCTGTCATTTTCACCAGGACAGAGTGGTCCTTCGCCGGCATTCGTCCCCAAAGTAAATACCCCCTTTCACAGGGCTCAGGAGATCGTCCTGCCCGACTTCTGCCCGAGTCCGTCCAATGGCAGGGAGCGTCTTTGGCATCGTCTGGATGTCCGCCGTGCCCTGCGGATCTACCTCCAGCGGACCAAGGATTTCCGCAAGTCGGAAGCCTTGTTCGTCTCCTTCTTACCTGGAGCCCTGGGTTCGAGGGTGTCCTCGGATACCATCGGCCGTTGGCTGCGTCAGGCCATCTCAGAGGCCTACGTGGCCTCAGGGCGGCCGGTTCCGTCGGGCATCACGGCGCACTCTACCAGGAGCGCGGTGACCTCGGCAGTGTGGGCCCCGAGGGCCCCGTTTGAAGACATCTGCCGGGCGGCTACCTGGGCCACTCCAACCTCGTTCATCCGGCATTATCGTCTGGATGCTTTCGCGTCTGCGGACGTGTCTTTCGGTCGTAGGGTCCTACAGGGGGTGGCGGCTGAGGCTCCCCTTGGGCCCTAGAGTTTCTGTTCTCCCTCCCTGGGACTTTAGCTTGGGTATGTCCCACGTGTGACCATTCCCTCCTCCCACTCTGGAAAAAGGATGTTGGTCTTACCTGAACGTCTATTTTCTGATGGGAGGAGGGAATGGTCACAACCCGCCCTGAGTTCTGTCAGTTGGGGCCAAGGGGAGGGCCCGGGGGTGTTTCCCGGGGTTGTGTTGTTGTTTCTTGTTTTTCAGTTGTACCGTTCGTGTTCGAGAATCTGGGCTAACAGTGGACAGGCACCAGTATTTATAGATTTCCTCTCAGTCTTGGACCAATCAGGCTGTGATAAAACCCACGTGTGACCATTCCCTCCTCCCATCAGAAAATAGACGTTCAGGTAAGACCAACGTCCTTTCTATTTATTTTGTTTTATTTAAATTGTTAACATTATTAATTTGTTGGTTGAATCTTTATAAAAGTCTTCTCCAAATGTGCTGAAAGTTACCAATAGTTCAGAGTCTATACATACTGTCTATACGAGGAACATAACTAATATTTAATTATATCTATTGCCATTTTGTTTTTAGTAAATTATATTCCAGGCTGATCTTTGATTAATTTGCCCATTTAGACAGCATCAGCAGCTTATTTGTTTTGGAATCACCTGTTTGAGCCAGACCATAGTGGGGAAATATGGGGTCTCCCTCATGATCCAGGAATTGATTGACTTGCAGTGGAGGAGGAGGTTTGGTGCTTTTTTGCAGCCACAGATTGGCCAGGATTCTTGAAGTGATCTGGTGGAGTGTGGGGAGGATTCCAAGGCAGGGATGGATATGGGGTCTCATCACTCTCCCTCCAGGCGCACAATGGAGCTGGGGCTGGGGGCTTTCATAATAAGAAGGACCAAATTCTCCAAGTCTCTGTTAGAAGTTAAAACCCATCCCTCTCCTGGAAAATGAAATATTTTAGAAAATATTAAAAGGGCAGAATATTTCCCCCTAAAAGGGAGGCAGAAACTCACCCTCCCTTTGTCAATGGGCCATTAAGGCCTAAGCCAGCTCATTTGCAACACAAAAGACATAATAGGACCCATCTAGCAACAGAAGCTCACCACATGGCACCTGGAACAGCCAGTACTCAAACAAGCCTGGGACACTACACATTACCCAAGACCCCCATCCCACCTCCTGAGAGTCTTGACTGCCAATGGGATACATTTCTTACACAGGAACAGGAAACTCTTAAGGTGGGGCCCAAAAGAGGGTATAAAACTCAGGCACTTTCAGCATCTCTGCCCTTTTCCTTCTTTACCCAACATTTGAAGTATGTGATCCCTTTTTTCACCCAGGATCTCCAAGGCAGTTTTAGAAAAGTGCCATTTGCAAAAATGTTTAACTGAATGGTTCAGGGGCCATTAATCCATGTCCTGCTACACTGAAAGTTTTATAGATCCTGTTGAATTGTATGCTTAATATAGCTTATTTATAAATATCTTTAAAAGTGTACTCGGTAATTTTGTTTTATTAGCATACAAAACCTGCAAATAATTAAGTTGCAATCTATTAAGGACAGCTAAAGTTTACTGTTATATTATTATTTCATTTTTAACATTATACAGCAATTTTACATTTTTTTATCTGTGACCATAAATAAATAGAATTGAATTATCAAGTCTTACTATATAGATAGTCCTTATTTAATAACCATTTATTTAACAGCTGTTTGAAGTTGAAACAAATTATGAAATTGAAGTTGCAACTGACTATTTTTATGACCAGTTTTTGAATTTACAGCTATTGCAGTGATTCTGGGATCACAGTAACATTAGGGTGTTTGGCACCCTATTTCAGTATTCTCTATTTTTTAACAAATACAGGTAGTCCCCCACTTATGACCACAGTTGAGCCCAAAATTTATGTTGTTAAATGAAACATTTGTTAAGTGAGTTTGTCCCATTTTACAATTTTTCTTGCCATGGTTATTAAGTGAATGACTGCAGTTGCTAAGTTAATAACCTGGTTAAGTGAATCTGGCTTCCTCCATGGACTGCTTGTGAGAAGGTCACAACAGGGGATCACATGACCTTGGGACACAGCAATGGTCATAAATATGAACCAACTGCCAAGCATTTGAATTTTGATCACATGATTATGGGGATGCTGCAAAGGTCATAACTGTGAAAAATGATCATGAATCACACTTTTCAGTGCCGTTGTAACGTCATACAGTCACTAAATGAACTGTTGAAATTTGAGGACTACCTGTACTCATTTCTTTTATATTCATATTTCTTCTGTATCACTATCTTGACATCTTTGTCAAGAGATAACATGTATGGAGCCCAAAATTTCTGTTGCTAACTGAAACATTTGTTAACTGAGTCTTGCCCCATTTTATAACCTTTCTTGACATCATTGCTGAGTGAATCACTGCAATTGTCAAGTTAGTAACACAGTTGCTAAATGAATCTGTCTTTCCCATTGCTTTCGGTAGGTTGCAAAAGGTAATATGATTCTGGGATACAGCAATTGTCATAAATATCACGGTTGCCAAGCATCCAAATTTTGATCATGTGACCATGGGGATGCGGCAACAGTCATAAGTGTGGAAAAAACAGTCATAAGTCATTTTTCAGTGCTGTTGTTTCTTAGAATGGTCACTAAATGAACACAACAGTTGACAACGCTGTGTGTGTGTGTGTGTGTGTGTGTGTGTGTGTGTGTGTGTGTGGAAATTAACATGTTTCTTAAAATATCTTTTCTAAAATACAATATGTAAGTAGTTGTAACATTTGTAACCCAGGCTATCAATGGGTTGACAGATATCATAGCCAGATTGCCAGATCACTCTTTTGTTCTTTACCTACACAGGTGGGGCAATGCAACAAGATCCTATGTCCACTTCTCCTAGTTTTTTAATTAGTATTTTTTTCGTTTTAGTATTTTTCCTCCTTTTAATTTATATCCAATCTTTAAACCCATTAGATTTTAGCTGTAGTTATGATTTGGTTGTTTAGTATGGTTATTAAGTTTTTAAAATGTATTTTTATATATACTTTCCAATAGAGAAGAATAAAATTACCCAAGCAAACTCTGGATCTTCAAGCCCCAACAAATCATTGATACAATTAAGGAGACAGAAACTATAAACAACCATGTCTGCTGTTTCCTTTTAAAAGAAAATTGCCTTTATAAATTAACAGATTGACAATTCAGGAAATAAAAACTCAATTTAAGGTATTTCTCAAACAGACTTGCTGCCTGTTATTATTAATAGCTAACATGCGTCTTTAATATATTTGCATATAAACACCATCAATGAGAAATTAGAAGTTCTGCCTCTTTAAAAGGGACATTAAAACAACCATGAACAGATATGAATGACCTGGATGAGCTACATGTTGTACCTTTTATTATTAAGCCTTATTTTTCAGATAGCTCAAGATATATTTACTGTTTAGAATGTATAACTCTATGTATATGTATGTATATGTTTAATTATAATTGTAGTTATAATTATAACTATAATTATATCTATCATATATAGAAAAAATGTATAATTGTATGAAAATAATAATTGTAGAATTCCTACAAAAAAACCCTGTACTTAAGTATTCCAGCCTCTAAGGTAAATTTAATGGCTATGGAGTGGTATCCAATTTCAGAGGATACCTAAAGGATTTGACTAAAATTTAATTATCCTGCAATTTTATTAGCATTAATTACTGAAAAATTATCTGGCATACTTTCAGATTTCTCCAATCAGGTCTTTAGAGATCTTGACCATCAAATCTTTACTGCCCTGTTTTGATTATGGCTTACTGATACAATGGAATGTATGAATGACCTTGAAGAAAGAAAAGTGGAGATGCTGCCTAGGGAACAATAACAAAATAATTAGAGAGTAGCCTACATACACTATGCTGTCAGAGAAAGAATCTTAGGAAAGACCCTCCATAATAGATCAGCCACATGTCCTGAGCTCGGCTCAGGCAGTGGGAGCATGTGGTCAGCAGGCACTCTACTGCCGGGATTGTCTGCTTTTGACGACCCATGCAGCAAGATGACCTGGCGCTTCTCGCTCCTGGGGAAAGTGTGAAGATCAGATCGGCTTCCATTGTTAGAGCCAATCAGCATGGCTGACTCCCTGGGCGTGACCATTTTGAATCGGCCATATTGAACCAGCCATTTTGTGTGACCATTTTTTCTTCCAATGCTTTGCTCTTTACAAAAGTGGCCCAGCGGTGGGAGCCTTTTTCACCGGATCACAAGAAGCACGAGCAGTGAGGCAGGCACATCAGAGGTCTTGGCAACAGTCACCCTCCATGAAGCACCTCCTGCTGCTTGAACTGTGGGCCTTCGGAAGCCTTCCTGATTCTGGCAGTGTCGTGACCACCATCAGCACGCACTTGCCCTGCATCGTTCCAGCCCTCAGTGAGTGGAGCCACCAGATACCACCTGCCCACAGTATCAGCTGTTGGTGGTCGGGCAGCTCACCCCTGCTCTGGCTGATGAGATCATGGAGGCACCTGAATCTGCATGCCAGTCCATCATCCAGCAGATAGGCCCTACCTTACAAAGGTGGGCAGGCCATCAGGGAAGCCAGGTACAGGAGGCCTTATACCAGGAAGACTACAAAAGGGCAGTGTAAGAATGCCATCAGGCGCCAGAACCCCTGAATAAACAGTTTGCCAAGGCCCAGAGGCAAACTGTGGCTCAGGTTCACCAGATGGACCAGCCAGAGTCCCCGATCAGACGGGATATTCTGACCTGTTCCGTCCATCTCTGAAAGCGAGGGGGATTCCTGTGACCTCTCTCCAGATAATTTTTCTGGGGAGTCCAGATCGCTTTCCTGGGGGGGGGGGGGGGGGTTGCGGATCTATTCAAGTGCAAAGTAATGTCTGATAGGGAGGGCCTACCTTCTCCTACTCCCTTGGATAGGTGTTCCGCACTCGTATCCACCAGCCTCACCCGACGGAGGATCAGGGTCCTTTACTTTTAGTGGAGATGCGTGAAGTAATTGCCATGGCAATCTCCCAGGGCATTGCCGAGGGTTTGCAGCAGCATGAGGTGAAACCAACTGTAGTTCAGTCAGAACAACAGGTCCCTCAGGCTCACAAGGAGCAGACTTTCCCCCACAAACCCTCTTCCTCTTCTCCATCAATAGCTAATGCAGAGTCAGTCTGGGAGTATGAGGACCTTGGGGGCCAAGACTGGTCCAAGGACAAGGGCCTGGTCCCTGACAAGCCTGCCGGGTTATTTAAGCCCACTTTGTTCAAGTCCATTTTGTTTAAGGCAAAAATTCCCACTCATATGGCTGTGGAGACCACCCCAGAGCAAGGGATTACTTATCCGATGGATCCCAGGAAGGGGTTATTTGATGAAATGGTTCTGGTGCAGGAGATTGTTCCCTCATCTAAATTTTTAAAGGACATGGTCCAACGCCAGTGGGTCAACCGGGGACCTTAGCTACTCCTGGGGCAATGATAAACATCTCTATTCAGTTGACCCCAGCATGGAGGAGATCTTGAAACTTCTACCTGTTGACCCTCCAGTGGCAGTGCTTACCTCTTCGTCACTACTGCTACCTGACTATTGGAGGGCTTCAAAGCAGAGGATAAGTGAGCTGAACAGGCTTGTCATAAGACTCATCAAGCTGCAGAGTGGACCATTAAAGTGTCAGCCTCCGCTTCCTTTTTTAATAGGGGCTCTATAGCCTGGCTTTGTCAGCTGCTCACCCGGTTGGCCCCTGGGGATTCCAGACTGTGTCACGACATAAACAAGATCGTAGGTGCAGTGGAGTATTCGGCGGATGCCACCCTTAATGCAGCGAAGTTCGTTTCGCAAGCCATGATATCCAACATTACTTCTTACCATCTCTTATGGCTTCACCATTGGAAAGCGGACATGAGATCCAAATGGAAGCTAGCATCGGCTCCCTTCAAAGGGTGTAAGCTGTTTGGGGACCCTTTGGACTCCTTGCTAGTGGAGAACAGAGACAAGCGGAAGATGATTCCTTCTGTGTCCCGAAGACCTGATTGTAGGTCTCCATCTAATTTCTGCAGGCAGGCGCCCTGCCCATCTGATACACAGCCCAGCACGTCTTCCTTTCAGCATCCGTATCCGCAGGAAACAAATCATGTACAGTACAAGCAGCCATTTTGGGACAGGGCCCAACATCAGCCCTTCTCCCAATGGCCATTTCGAGGGAGGTCTGGGAACAGACCATTCCATTGAAATAAGTAATGACCATCCCAACCTTCTCAATCATATCATCAGTCTTCAGGACCTTGCCCAGCGAGTTCACCAGTCTTCCAGCATCCAGATTCTAACACTTTTGCAGTTACCAGGCAAAAATGATTTCATGCTTGTCAATAGTGCCTTGGGCAAGGCTACACACAAGGGACTTGCAGTGGTTTCTACTCCCAATGCAGAGGGCCAACGCCAGCAACTCCTCGGTCAGAGTGTATCTCCCGCCCAAGGTTCTTCGCCCCTTCAGGTGGTGGCAGTCCTCGGCACTGGCAAAGGGAATCTTCTTCAAGGAACCCGCTCGACTGACATCATGTTGGATGTCAGTCTATTTGGCTGGGGTGCCCACTTTCGCAAACAGATCGTACAGGTCCAGTGGTCACTCAAGAACTGGTCCACAACATCAACTGGTTGGTGGTGAGGATTGCTCTTCGAAGCTTCCAGAAGGGCATTTGGAGCCACCATGACCTGATACTCACAAACAACATATCGACAAAGGCGCACATCAACTGCCAGGAAGGAGGGTTACCAGGTCCAAATCACTTATTTCAGAGGCAGAAGCAATCAGTCGCTGGGCAGAGAGGCATCTAGAATCCATAAGGACAGAGCACATCTCCGGAGTGAACAATGTTTCAGTGAATTGGCTGAGCAGGACCACTCTGGATCACTTGGAGTGACATCTGCATCCACGCCTATTCCATCAGCTGTTGCAGAGGTTCAGCCATCCCCTGGTCGACCTGTTTGCCACTCTGGAGAATGCTCAGCTTCCTCACTTCTTCACCAGGTTCCAGTCACCCATAGCAAAAGAAGTGGATATCTCTGCTGTCCTGGCCTCCAGGGCTGCTTTATGCATTTCCCCCATTGGCGCTCATTCCCAGAGTGATCAGGAAAATTCTGACAGAATAGGCGGAGGTTCTTCTGGTCCCTCACTGGCCCAGGTGGACATGGTCCACTGATCTAACTTGCCTTTCCATCGCCCACCCCTGGAGAATTCCCCAGGAGTCGGTCTCTCTCAGCCAGAGGATCTTCCTCCATTCAGAGCCTCAGTGGCTCCAGCTGACCATTTGGCACTTGAGAGAGACCTCCTGATGAGGACCAGATTCTCCATCAAGGTCATCAGAACCATTCAAGCCTCCAGGGGTCCTTCTACCACCAGAATCTATGATACCATCTGGTCCACCTTTGCTTGCATGACACATCAGATTCAGCCTACTACATCATCTCTACCACAGATATTGAAGTTTCTCCAGGAGAGTCTCAACAAGGGCCTCACACCTAACACACTGAGGCATCAGGTAGCAGGGTTGTCCATGGTTCTTTCATATGACACACAGCAACCGCTCAGCAGACATCCTAAGGTGCATCATTTCTTACAAGGGGCTTCCAATCTAAGCCCCCAAGTCATCAATTGCTACCCCACCTGGGAGCTCCCCACCATTCTCAGAGTGCTTGCCAATGCACCCTTTGAGCCCATCTACAATTCTTCCTTAAGACACTTAGCTCTTAAGACTAGGATCTCGGAGATGATGGCTGAAGGTAACTCATATTTTCATCGAGCTGAGAAAGTGGTTCTTCCAGACCTTTGCCCTAGCCATCCCAGAGAGCATCGCTTGCACACACTCAATGTTCGCAGGGCACTCAAGAGGTATCTCAAGCATACAACCACTTTTCGTTGTTCTGAGGCCTTGTTTGTTTTTTTTCAACCAGCATCTATGGTCCGCAGGGTCACATTGTCTACCATTGGATGCTGGATCAAAACTTGCATTTCTCTTGCCTACGAACACCAGGGCAGAACAGTTCCTTTACACATAACGGTGCAGTCGACTAGAAGTACAGCCACAATGGCAGCATGGGCTACCCAGCCGTCTGTTGAGAGATCAGCAAGACGGTGACTTGGGTGACCCGTCACTGGTTATCAGCTATTATAAGTTGGACAAATTTGCTTCTGCAGATGCTACTTTTGGCAGAAGAGTTTTGCAAAGCGTTATTTCTCCATCATAAGTAGGGCTCGGGTTGTTTTTTCCCACCCTAGTACATTTTTTGCTTGGGTATGTCCAATGCTTGGACTCTCCAAGCAGTGTGCAGGAGGATGGCCATTGGCTTACCTGAAGGGTCATTCTCTATGCACTGAGGGAGAGTCGAACCACACTGTGGGTTACTTACATTTTTTGTCTTCATCTGAACAGACTTGTCCTAGTCTGTTGGATGCTATAGAGTTACTATGGTGGATTTGTCTTCCAGGGGACCATGCCTTCATTGAAAAACTGAACTCAGAGGAGAGACCAGGAGGCATGGCCAGAAAATTCAATCCAGTCCTTTGGGCAGAGGGACAGAATTTAACCCATGCTTGGACTCTCCCGCAGCACAGAGAGAATGACCCTTCAGGTAAGCCAATGGTCAGTTTCTCTAATCTATATTATTATTGTAATAGTTCCTCACTAAAGCAACTTAAGTGCTTTCCCAAACTTGCCTTCCCTTGTCATCCCTACTGAGGTGAAGATTTTATCATAGCCTGCTCTGAACATTTGCTTCAAAAGCCTTTACTTTCTAATTCAGAAATCATCAAATCATCTAAGCTTCAGCCTTGTGTCTGCAATTACCTCATAGAAACCCAATGCCAGTGGTTTGTAATCTCTTATATACAAATATTCCATCCAAATGACTACCATTAGTTTCCAATGTGTGTTTGTTATACCAAATCATAAGGTAGCCCTTCTAAACTCTGCATTCATGGATTTTTTAAATCAATTTGATTTTTTTAACCAGATGTTGAGACTTAAATCATCCAATTTTTTTTAAAAAAAACCTAAGCTCTTGGAGATATTGGCACCAAAATCTATACTAAGTTGCATGTTCACATTTCATCAGCTTTAATATGCAGTCAATTTAACTACAGTTCTCTTTAGTGATTAGTTCTATTAATTTCTGTTGGGAAACTAATTAGCCAGGCAAGGAGGAGAAATCAAATGGGGAACTAATCTTGAATTGGTGCACAGCCACAAGAGATCCAGATCTGACGTCTCTCCAAGTTGCATGGAATCTTAGCTGTCTATTCCCAAAAGAAGATTATCTGAATCTTGAGCTAGCCATGAACAAGGAGGTGAGAGACTGCTGTGCTATAATCCTGACAGAGACATGGTTAAAGTCATATATTGCAGACAATGCTATCAATATGATGGCCTTTTCAACATTTGGTCTGGAAAGAAGCTGTGCTTTGAGTGAAAAAATCCTGTGGTAGGGATATATGTCTTTATATTAATGAGATATAGTGTACTAATGCTAAGGAAGTCTCCAGCCAGTGCTCTTCTGATGCCAAGTGCTTGGCTGCTAAATGTAGACTCTTTTATTTGCCAATTCACTGTCATCTTAATCATGTGTATATCCCCCCCCCCCAGTGCAAACAAGAATGAAGGCCTGAGTGCTCTTTATACCACTACCAAAGACTTGTAAACTATCCACCCAGAGGCGGTTTTCATTGTGTTAGGGGATTTCAATCAGACTAACTTGAAAGCAGCCCTCCCTAATTTCCATAAATATTAGAGGTGGAAATACCCTGGTTTTAGCTTACTCTAACATCAAGAAAGCATTTAAAACGACCCCTCACCCTCATTTTGGCTCCTCAGATCATCTCTCTGTGATGCTTATGCCAGCATGTAAGTCTTTGATAAATAGAGAGAGACCAATTAGAAAACAAGAGAGAGGGTAGCCAGGAGGAGCTATGAAAGCTCTACAAGACTGCTTTAGGTGCATGAATTGGAACATATTTAAAGAGACTGCAATGACTACTGATGTGAATGAGTATGCTTCTACTCTGTTTATATTCAAAAGTATATGGAGGATGTCAGTGTTCTTAAGACTATTGTTATGTGTGCAAATGAGAAACCTTGGATGTCTCAGACAGTTAGTGCAATATTGAAGATGAGAAACACTGCTTTTAAATCATACGATATGACAGCTCTTAGAATAGCAAGAGCTGACATGAGACATGCTTTAAAAACAGTAAAGCGGGTCTATAGTCAGAAAGAACAGAATTTCTTTCAAGATCCTATGGACCAGAGACATATGTGGCAAGGTATTTGGGTTATTATTGGCTATAAGGCAGCTTCCCTGTAAGGATGACACACACTCTCTAAACAAGATAAATATGTTTTTGGGACAGTTTGAGGCCACAAACAGCATTACAGCAAGGAAGGGTGTTCTCCTTCCTGATGAGCTCAGGTTTGATACACTTTTGTTTGGAAGGTCGTCTGGAAAATCAATACTTGAAAAGCTGCAGGTCCTGATAATATCCCTGGGTGAATACTTAAGGAGTGTGCTGACTAGCTGGCCATTGTTCTCACAGACATCTTCAATCTATAATGCCCCTTTATATAATTGGATATTTGATTTCCTTATTAATAGGCCCCAGTTTATGAGATTTGCAAGAAAAGTTTCCAACTCCATCTCCTTGAGTACAGGTTCTTCATAGGATTATGTCTTGAGTCCACCACTGTTCACCTTGATGACCCATGACTGCTATTCTAAATCTGCTACAAATCATATTGTGAAGTATGTGGATGACACAGCAGTGGTGGGTCTCATCGAGGATGACAATGAAGATGCTTATAAGGAAGAGGTGAAGGCTCTGATGGACTGGTGCAATAAAAGTAACCCGATTCTCTAAATGTTGATAAAACAAAGGAGTTCATTGTAGATTTTAGAAAGAGCCAGAATAATCATACTCCACTCAGTATCAAGGATGTATCTGTAAAGGTGGTATCTGGTGGTGCAGATAACTAACAATCTGAATTGGTCTCTCCATAACTCATCCTTAGGGAAATATGCAAACCTAGTGTCTGCATTTCCAGTGTCGGATGAGGAGAGAACATCTTTTCCTTCTGTCTTGGCCACTTTTTACAAAGGCATAATTGAGAGTGTTTTAACAAACTGCATCACTGTTTGGTTTGGTTGCAGCAAGACCTCAGATAGAAAATCCATACAGAGAATGGTAAGGACAGCTGAGAAGATTATAGGAAACTTGTTTCCTGTTATTCAGGATACTGCTTATAAGCGCTATGTGCTTAAAGCTCAAATCATTGTTAGAGATCCCAAACACCCACTTTATGGTTGGTTTCTATTGCTCCCCTCCAGGAGGTGGCTTCGAAGTATTTTTAGAAAAATTACCAGATTCTGTAACAGTTGTGTTCCTAATGCCATCCTTCTGGTAAACTCGCAAGATTCATTTTTCTCACCATCTTGAACTAGATTGTGTTGTTTCTGTGTGTCATATAATATATATGGGAATATGCTTAATTTTGTATTTATTTATTCTGTCATGGTTATGTATTGCGGCCCGGCAGGAGCCGTTGGAGCTGCCGCCAGACTCCGACAGTGAGGGGTCTTAAGAATTGGCCCTGGAGGAAGTGGAGGTCCCTGGACAGGGTTCCGACTCCGAGCAGGGCGAGGAGAGACTGGTTGGCCACCAGGTGGCGTCTGAGCCTTGGATCAGTGGGGAGGAGACAAGAGTGACTGATCCAGAAAACACCTGTGAGTTGAAGGGCTACTCGGCGTCAAGAACAACAGCGTAATTACAAGAGGTGATTACGCTCAGCTGATGCTCATTAAGATCCTCTCCTGATTATAAAAGAGACTGCTTGTGCCACGCCTTTCTGCAGAAGTCAACGTTAAGGATTAACAAGAAACAAACTTGGCAGGCTGGATTGCTGCCAGAGTTTGTTTGCATTGCTGCCAAGTTTTGTAGGATTTGCTGGCAGAATGCTTATCTCCTTGTTTATGTGGCTTGCAGCCAACAGGAGTCTGGACTGATTAAAAGAAACATTCTCATTTATGTTGGTTTCGGCTTTCGTTCCTGGACGGAGGAGGATGGTCAGAACAGATTGACTTCTGCCCCAGACAAATCTCCATTTAGCTACAATGGAGCAACTCTGTGCTGAGAATCCCGAGTTGGCTCAACAGCTTGCTTTGCTGACTGGTCAAGTCTCTCAGCTTCTGGGACTTGCTAGCCCCCCCCCCCCCCCAGCCAAGGAGGAAGTGTCCAGTGGCTACACCAGACAAGTTTGATGGCAATCAAGCTATGTTTGCAGCGTTCCCGGGACAATGCCAGTAGTTTATCAGCTTGAGAGCGGAGGACTTTCCCACTGACTGGATGAAGGTGGGATTTATCATTAGCTTGCTCTCAGGCACAGCTGCCTGTTGGGCTACGCCATTGCTGTCTGAGCCTAGCCCTCTGCTGGATGATTTCCAGGGCTTTTGTACTCATTTCCGGCTGATGTTTGAGGATCCTATTAAGGAAGAAACAGCCACCAGACAACTCAAGGCACTGCAGCAGGGCAATGGCTCCTTGCAGGATTATATCAGCGAATTCCGGCTGCTTAGTCAGGACTCTGCTTGGAATGAGCCAGCCCTTATGGATACTTTTCATGACGGGCTGTCCAATGACTTGCAGGATGAACTGGCAAGGGTGGACAGGCCACCGACATTCAACGCGTTGGTCCACTTGTGCCTCCAGATTGATGCCCGGATGCAGAGGCGGAGGCCTCACCATGCATCCCCAGAGACCACTAGTGTGCTGGTTCCTCAGGAGACTGCAGGTGCCAGGGGGAAGCCCATGGAGTTGAGTGCTGCCACACCCCGAGTGGCACCCGACAGATGGTGCGCGAGGGGGTTGTGTTTTTCTTGTGGGGCTCTTGGACATTTATCCACAGCTTGCCCTAAGAAGAGTAGGGGGGCTGTGACGTCTGAGACCAACCCTTCATCTCCAGAGCCACGTGTCAAGACTAGGACGGGGCCCAATCCACAGGAAACGATGGGTCAGGCGCAGTCCAAAACAGAGGTGGACGGGCTGCCATGGCACCTGGTTCTAGCAGCACACATCCTCTTGTCGGGTAGTCCACAGGGAATTCCAGTCCACGCCTTAGTCAACTCCGGGGCTACCACGAACTTTATGGATGTGGCATTGGTTACAGCGTACGACGTCCCTCTGTGTCCGGTGCACCCACCGATGCCGGTCAAGACCATTGACGGACGGTTGCTTCTGTCTGGGCCTATCAAGGCTGCCACGCAACCTTTACGTTTGATCCTCAGGGAGCACGAGGAGGCCATCCAATTTTACATGACTTCGGGCCTGCATTTCCCCATAGTTTTGAGCTTGGCTTGGCTGCTGATGCACGACCTTCAGATCTACTGGTCACAAAATCTGGTCACGTTCCCGTCCTTGCAATGCAATGCCGGATTTAGCGGACTTCGCGGATGTCTTCAGCGAACAGGAGGCGGATCAACTGCCACCGCATCGGCCTTATGGCTGTCCCATCGACCTGGTACATGATGCGAAGATCCCTACAGGTCGTCTATACTCCATGTCTGAGCCGGAGTTGGCTGCATTGTGGGACTTTCTTGATAAAAACTTTGCCAAGGGGTTTATCCAGCCTTCATCCTCGCCCTTGTCTGCCCTGGTTTTGTTTGTGAAAAAGAAGACCGGGGATCAGAGACTTTGTTGCGATTACTGGCGCCTGAATGCAATCATGGTACATAACCGGTACCCGCTGCCCCTGATTTCGGAGTTGTTGGAGTGGCTCCGGGAGGCAACGGTATTCATGAAGTTGGATTTGTGTGGCGCCTACAGCCTGGTTCGAGTCAGGGTGGGGGACGAATGGAAGACGGCCTTTGGCACCCGGTACGGACATTTCGAGTACACGGTCATGCCATTCGGGTTGACCAATGCGCCGGTGGTCTTCCAACATTTCATGAAGGATATCTTCCGGGACCTGTTGGATCAGTTTGTCGTCATTTACCTGGACAACATCTTGATCTACTTGAAGTCCCGGAAACATCATCAACGTCATTTGCGTCTGGTTTTGCAGCGACTCCGAGAACATTGTTTGTTCGCAAAGCTGGAGAAGTGTCAGTTTTGGCAGACTACCATCGAGTTCCTGGGGTACCGTATCTCCCCTGAAGGAATTGTGATGGAGCTGGGCAAGGTGGAGGCGATGCATAGTTGGCAACCTCCTTGATGTATGAAAGATGTGCAGAGACTTCTCGGGTTTGCCAACTACTACCGGACCTTCATCCCCAGCTTTGCTTTCTTGACCGTGCCCCTCACTTGGCTCCTGCAAAAGAAAGTGCTGTTTCACTGGGGTCCCACGGAGTAGTGAGCATTCGTGGCCCTGAAGCAGGCTTTTACGAAGGAGCTGATCTTGAAGCACCCTGATCCCCATCGTCCATTTTTCGTGAAGGTGGAGGCGTCTGACGTCGCGGTGGGTGTGGTGTTACTGCAGGCTCACACCCCTGATAGTACCCTTTTCCCTTGCGCTTACTACTTGCGAAACTCAATCCTTCCGAGTGCAATTACACCATATGGGAGAAGGAGTTGTTGGCTATCAAGGTGGTGTTTGAGGTCTGGAGGCATCACCTGGAGGGGGCCAGGCATCAGGTCGAGGTTTGGACGGATCATCGGAATTTGGAGTTTTTGACCACGGCACGTAAGCTGAATCAGATCCGGTGGTCTCTGTTCTTTGCCCGGTTCAATTTTAAGGTGACGTACATCCCTAGTGGGTTGAATCAAAGGGTGGATGCCCTGTCTAGAAAACCAGAGTATTCTGACCCTGTGGATTTGCTTCCACCCCAGACTGTTCTACCCGTCAAATCCTTCACTGCTGTTCATGAACCCGTGGATGTACGGTCTTTGATACGGGATGCACAGTGGGGTGACGAGTGGGTGGAGCAATGGGGCGTCGCAGTGGGGCGACGAGTGGGTGGGGCGACGAGTGGGTGGAGCAATGAAAGGCGAAAGTAGGGCCGGCTTCCCTGTGGACCTTTGATGAGGACCTTTTGAATTGAATTGAATAAGTTTATTTATAGGCCGCCCTTTTCCCTGAGGGGACTCAGGGCGGCTAACAACTTATATGGGGGGGGATACATACAATAACATATAACATAACACGTAATTAAAAGAATAAACAACATTCATTCAGCATTCGGGTGGGGGCGAATTATAGTCTTTACCCCCAGGCCTGACGGGATAGCCAGCGGAAGGTCTGAAGGGTGGTGAGGGTACGAATCTCCATGGGGAGATCGTTCCAAAGGGTCGGAGCTGCTACTGAAAAGGCTCTCCTCCGCGTAGTGGCCAGCCGGCACTGGCTGGCGGATGGCACTCGGAGGAGGCCTAATCTGTGAGATCTTATAGGTCTCGAGGAGGTAATTGGCAGGAGGTGGTCTCTCAAGTACCCAGATCCACTACCATGAAGGGCTTTGTGGGTGGTAAGAAGCACCTTGAAGCGCACACGGAGATCAACAGGTAGCCAGCGCAGCTCGCGGAGGATAGGTGTTATGTGGGCGAACCGAGGTGCACCCACAATCACTCGCGCGGCCGCATTCTGGACTAGCTGTAGCCACCGGATGCTCTTTAAGGGCAGCCCCATGTAGAGCACGTTGCAGTATTCCAGCCTAGAGGTCACGAGGGCACGAGTGACTGTTGTGAGAGCCTCCTGGTTCAGGTAGGGTCGCAACTGGCGCACCAGGCAAACCTGGGCAAATGCCCCCCTGGTCACAGCCGACAGGTGGTAATCAAAGGTCAGCTGTGGGTCCAGGAGGACTCCCAAGTTGCGAACCCTGTCTGAGGGGTGTAAAATTTGGCCCCCCAGCCTGAGCGATGGAACACTAACCAAATTGTTGGGAGGAAAACACAACAGCCACTCGGTCTTTTCCGGGTTGAGTATAAGCTTGTTAGCCCTCATCCAGTCCCTAACGGCCTCAAGACCCTGGTTCCTCACGTCAACCGCTTCATTGAGTTGGCACGGGGCGGACAGATACAGCTGCGTATCGTCCGCATATTGATGGTATCTTATCCCGTGCCTCCGAATGATCTCGCCCAGCGGTTTCATGTAGATGTTAAATAGTACAGGGGACAGGACCGACCCCTGCGGCACCCCATATGTTAGGGGCCTCGTGGTCGATCTCTGTCCCCCGACCAACACCGACTGCGACCTGTCCGAGAGGTAGGAGGAGAACCACTGCAAAACAGTGCCTCCCACCCCCACCTCCCGCAGTCGTCGCAGAAGGATACCATGGTCGATGGTATCGAAAGCCGCCGAGAGGTCAAGAAGAACCAAGATGGAGGCGTGGCCTCCATCCCTGGCTCTCTAGAGATCATCGGTCAATGCGACCAAAGCGGTTTCTGTGCTGTAACCAGGTCTGAAGCCGGACTGGAAGGGGTCCAGGTAATCGGCTTCCTCCAAGGACCGCTGAAGCTGGTAGGCCACCACCTTCTCAACAACCTTCCCAATAAAGGGGAGGTTGGAGACTGGTATTTTGAGGTATTGGGACCAGCTCTATGTGCCCGCAGGGCCCATCCGTGGACTGGTTCTCTCCCAGTGTCATGACACTCCAGCAGCAGGACATTTTGGTCTTTTCAAGACATTGCATCTCGTCTCCCGTATGTTCTGGTGGCGTCGCTTACAAGACGACGTGCATAAGTATGTGACATTGTGTGTCCAGGCCAAGTCAGCGACGAAGGCACCTCCAGGGTTATTGCAGCCCTTGCCGACCCCGGACAGACCCTGGGGAGCCGTGTCCATGGACTTCTTGACCGAGCTGCCTCCGTCGTCAGGGCTTACCACGGTCCTCTTGTAATGGACCTGCTCACCAAAATGGCGCATTTCATTCCCTGTTGGAGATTGCTGACAGCCCGCGCCACGGCCCGCATGTTCAGCCAACACGTGTTCTGCTTGCACAGCCTATCTGACTGGGTCATGTCGGACCATGGGATACAATTCACGGCCCAGTTTTGGAAAGGGCTGATGGCAGCTCTTGATGTTCAAGTATGTTTGTCCTGGGCGCACCATCCCAAAACTGATGGGGGTACGGAGAAGGTGATTGGCATTCTAGAACAGTACCTGTGCTGTTTTGTGAATCAGCAGCAGAACAACTGGGTGGAGTACCTGGCCGTGGCGGAGTTTGCATTTAACAACTCCCAGCACACCTCCATATGGATGACACCCTTCATGGCTAACATCGGGTACCACCCTCGTTTTTTCCTTCTCACCCCGGTGGACTCCCCGGTCCCCACAGCACAGGACTTACTCTCCGAGCTCCAGGTGATCCACCAAGTGGTGCACCGCTATCTGAACCAGGCGAAGGAAGATTACAAAAGGGTGGCAGATAAGTCTCGGCGAGCAATGCCGGAATTGGCTGTAGGAGATCACATGTGGCTGTCCACACGGCATCTTCCATCCCACCAGCCAGTGAAGAAGTTAGACCATCGGTATCTTGGACCATTTCCCGTGGAGGCCGTCATCAACCCGGTGGCTTATCTCCTGACACTTTCACGCTCGATGCAAGTGCACTCGGTGTTTCACGGCTCGCTCTTGATCCCTGAACAATTGGGTTGTCCTCTCTGCCGACCCTCTTCCCATCAACCATCATTGCGTGCAGGAGACGCAGCCACTGCAGGAAGTGGCCCGGATTCGTGACTCAAGATGGCTCAAGGGACGGTTCATGTATTTGGTAGACTGGGTGGATGAGGGGTCGAATGAGGGGACCTGGACTGATGCAACAGCCATGCATGCCCCTGCCCTGGTGTGAGCCTATCATACAGACAACACCTCCCGACCACATCCCGGGCGTCAGACCAGGGGGAAGGGCCCTGCAGTGAGGGATAGTATTGTGGCCTGGCAGGAGCCAATGGAGCTGCCGCCAGACTCCAACAGTGAGGGGTCTTATGAGTTGGCCCTGGAGGCGGTGGAGGACCCTGGACAGGATTCCGACTCTGAGCAGGGTGAGGAGAGACTGGTTGGCCACCACGTGGCATCTGAGCCTTGGAGCAGTGGGGAAGAGACAAGAGTGACTGATCCAGAAAACACCTGTGAGTTGTTCCGGGATGCACGCCGTTGAAAGGCTACTCGGTGTCAAGAACAACGGTGTAATTACAAGAGGTGATTACACTCAGCTGATGATCATTAAGATCCTCGCCTGATTATAAAAGAGACTGCTTGTGCCACACCTTTCTGCAGAAGTCAACGTTAAGGATTAACAAGAAACAAACTTGGCAGGCTGGATTGCTGCCGAGTTTGTTTGCGTTGCTGCCAAGTTTTGTAGGACTTGCTGCCAAAGTGCTTATCTCCTTGTTTATGTGGCTTGCAGCCAGTGAGAGTCTGGACTGATTAAAAGAAACATTCTCATTTACGTTGGTTTCGACTTTCGTTCCTGGACGGAGGAGGGGGGTCAGAACAGTTATGTAGTGTATATTGGAGATGGTAACCCTCAGAGCTGTATGCAACAAAAATTCATTTTAATGTAAAGTTAAAGTTTAAAGTTATTCTATCCTATTCTGCATTCTATTTCGCATTCTATTCTATTCCACGTTTTATTCTATTCCACCCTCTATTCTATTCTGCATTCTATTGTATTCTATTCCCTATTTTATTATATTTTTATTCTATTCAGCATTGTATTCTGTTTTGTTCTGTTCTATGACAAGCATACTGGGGAGATTCCTGTATTATAGGAAGAATTGCAAAAAGTAGTAACACTTCATCTGCTGATCTATTACTTGGGCCAAATATTAATCTCCCCAGACTCCTATTGCCCACCTGGGTAAAAGAGAGCATTTACTAGGATAGACACAGACACATGGAGGTTTAATGGAGGGATTTGACCACAAACCAGAAAAGATTAGAATATTCATCTGTCTGTGAGCTATTTATGTGAACCTGGGCTGAAAAAATTCTGATGGATCGCACAAGGGTGTCCCTTGTATTAAGCTTCTTCAAGGAATTAGCAGATAAGTCAGGGGTGAATTGCTGCCAGCATTGCTGCCGGTTCGCACTCACAGTTTGTGAGTGACCCATTTTTTGTCCGCCTGGGCTTTGTAAGCCTCAGCGGTTTTGGTCAGAGCCATCTTTACTGTGCTCCACATGCTTTGTATGTTGCTCATCCACTTATCAAGCTGGCAAGGGGAGGAGGGTTCTTGTGGGTTCTCTGGAATAGGTATGAAATTTAACCCTTTGACCATCCAGAACGGGGAAAACCCAGTGCTGCTATGCACCTCCGCAAACAGCAGAAGATCGACCCAATTAGTCTGTTGGTAGGTGGCATAACACTGGAGGTAGTGTTACACCATTATCTCTTTCAGCTGCCCCATTGGGGCTCGATGGAAAGCTGAGCTACAACCCTGCACTGAACCAATCCTCTGGACAAACCCCCATCAGAACTTCACTATAAATTGCATTCCCCATGGAGACTGTAGACATGTGTGATAAATAACATAGCCAGTTTTTATGCAGACAGTAACCTGGACCATGGTACAAAATGGGCATGATTGGAGAAGAGATCGATCACAGTCCATATAGCAGTATGACCATTGCTCTCCAGCACTTCCACAATAAAATCCATTGCTATATCCTGCCACGGCTGGGTTGGGTCCACCACTTCCTGTAGCAGCCCCTGAGGCTTCCTCACATGATGCATCAAGGCTTCCGTCCCTCTGGCTAGTGCCTGCCAGCCTAGTATTGGGTAAGGAAATACGATTTAGTGATGGTGGGAGGAGGAGATCAGGTATATGTCTTAGGCAACTATTTCTACTAGTGCTTTAAAATTAGGGGTTCTTTTACCAAATTCTCATAGCGCGCAAGAAGCAGAATTAGTGGCTGTTCAAAAAGTACTGCAGCATGTGATAGGCAAAGAGGGGGAAAGCAATTGCATAAGACAGTGAATATGTTATTAAAGGGATTACTCAATACATACAATACTGAGCAAGACATCAGTGGTATCAACTTTAGACAACCTGCTAAGGAAGAAATGTGGCAAGATATATATGTATGTATGTATATGTGTATATGTTTATGAACAGTATATGTAATAACTGACAGAGTCTAAAAGTCCCATATATTGGGGCCGCCACCACCATCATGGAGACCCCCACTGGGCAGAAGCGCGGCTCCTACACCTCCATGCCACTGTCACCCACCCATCTCACCTGCCTGTAAGAGAAGGAGACCTGCAGGAGCTGAACACCCGTTGGCAGTCTACATCAGCAAGGTGTGCTTGCTGGAGTCGGAAACCGCGGGACTACGGCTGCGCATCCTCAACTCAGAGGAGGAGGTCAGCCTCCAGGTGGTTGGCATCAAGGCAGCCTACAAGACCCAGCTGGGAAACACGTGCAAGACGCTGAACTCGGTAGCCAGGGAGAGTGTGCTTCTCCAGCCTGAAGCTTACCAAGTTCAGCGAGGAGCTCAAGGCCAAAAAGAAAGGAAACCTGCTCGCTGCCACCTTGGGGAAGAACCTGGAGACTGAAGGCCGTGACCTCAGAGGACAGCTGGCCAGGTTGGAGGTGGCCGACATCAAAAAGCAGCTTCAGGACGAAATGTTGCAGCAGGTGGATGCGGAGACCAGCCTGCAGACCCGTAGGAAGAGCTGGAGTTCCCAAAGAACATCTACAGCAAGGAGCTCCATGAGAGCAAACGCTGCCACGAGATGCGCCTGGTGGAGATCGACAACAGGTGCCAGCGGGAGTTGGAGAGCATGCTGGCCGATGCGCTGCAGTACTTCCGTGGCCAGCACGAGGCCCTGGTCAAGCTCTACAAGGAGGAGCTGGAGAAGAGCTACGTGACCAAGCTGGCAGCTAAGTAAGCAAAGCTGCGGGACCTGGCAGACTCCCTGGCCCAGGAGCGGGATACCAGCCGCCGCATCTTGGCAGACAAGGAATGGGAGATGGCTGAGATGCAGGCCTGCATGCAGCAGCAGCTAGACAAGTACCAGGAGCTACTGGACATCAAGGTGACCCTGGACGTGGAGGTCAGTGCCTACCGCAACTCCTGGAGTGCAAGAACAAGAGGCTGTGTCTCTCCCCCAGCCCCTCCCACATGAGTGGCTTTTCCACTGCGCAAAGCTCCACCAAGGAAAGGAAGCTGGAGGACAGCGAGAATTTCTTCAAGGAGAGTCCTGGCCCCACAGCCAAATCCCTTTGCATTTTTAACCCCCTCCCCCAACTGCTGCTGAGTCGTGCTTGTTCCCCATTGAACCAAGCCGTCAGGAGTCTCCTCCGTGTCTCCCTCACCTGGTGATGGTGGCTGTAGATGCCATCCTCTTCATCCTCATTGTCCTCTTCATTGAAAACAACCATGCGCACCACCCATATATTGGATTAAGGCTCATACTGGTTTAGATACTTGGTTCTTCTCCAAAGGTTGCCCAACCTCTTTTGTACATGCTTTAGTAGTGGTAAGTAAATTTGGGGTTAAGTAATAAATTGTTTTGGATCTAAATGAGATGATCCATGATGAAATGGAGAAGACTTGGCAAAGATATGTCAAGTTGCAACATGGCCCAACCAATAGCAAATGGTTCAACAAATTGTTGACAATTGCCTGGAATGTCAAGTCCAAAAATGAGATTATTCTAAATTTCAGCTTCCACTTTATGGTCAAAGACAAATTGCTCTATGTTATATAATTTTCCTGGATTACATTGAGGGATTACCAAGCACAAGAATGGTTTTACAATTCTTTTAGCTGTAGTAGGTGGATTTTCTTGTTGGGTGGAAGCCTTTCCCACATGCAATAATACTGCAGAAAGCACTGCAAGGTTGTTGTACCAAGAAAGTATTTTGTTGCTGGGGCCTGCCATTACTGATTTCAAAAGATAGGAGCAAATCTTTTTTTTTTTTTGTTAGTCAGTTCTTTGAAGCCTTTACCGCACAGTTGGCGATCAAACGCAAGTGACAGTGTATCGACTGGAGAGTAATGGAAAATATGAACTCATGAATGGCACCATTAAAAGTGCATTAAGGAAACTGTTTCAAAAATCCACATGCATGGGTAGATTTTCTGCCAACTCTTCTAATAGCCAGTGTTCTAGCAGCTCAACTGGAGACTGTTCCTATGAAATCCTGTTTGGGTGCGCGGGGAAACTAGAGGAGGATATGTAGATTGGAATCCAGAATGGCTTAAAAACTTAGCAAAAGAGCAGATATTGCTAAAGTTTTAGAACAAGCTAATCCTGCTTCCAAAGAGCACAAAATTATTCCAAGTGACATTAAGCTAGGAAATAAAGTTATGGTGAAGAAAGGAAAACCAAAGGGATCCCTAGGACATGCTGGAAAAGTCCACATATGGTGTAATTTCACCTCATTTAGTATATCTGGACACAAACCGATGGTAGCATTGCTCCCAAGTTAAGTCTGTGTAAATATGCTTGATCCACTGCTACTTTTGATGACATCTCCCCTCCCTCCCTCTCTTTCTCTCCAGTTTATCCATAGGACTCAAGTCAGGAAGACCTACATTCTCTTCAAAATACTCCTGGGACAATGCTTAGAAGCACTGCAGCACAGTCATAACAACATTTCTTTTGTAGAATTGGCACAAATAGCTATGAAGAGCATAGCATTTTTGTGTAGGGAGACTTTTGACATTGGGGGGAGTCACATCCACCTTCTTCTTTGGAATACCCTCAAGCCTAAAGACATTAAGAGATGTTACTCCTTTAAAGGAATTTACGAGTGACTTGTGGGAGGAAATGTTCTATCACTTTGGATTATCTCCAGAACCAAAACAAAGGACAAACCAAAGAATCTTTTAGGTATAACTAATGCAACTCAGTGTATATATTTCAATAACGTTGGGTATCATAAACACGAATGCCCTCAAATTCTCCTGTTTTTACTTGTGAAAAGATTTATAATGTCTCCTATGCACCCCCCCCCCTCATTTATTTTCACCTAAAGGCTTATTTATGTGGGAAGGAGATTCATGGTTATGTCCCAGTCCACAGTTTGGGTGGGGGGGCTGGTGCCATTATGGCATTTGACCTCTCTATATGCCCTGCCTTCCATGCAAGTAAGTCCATCAATATGACTTAAACGGGAACTATCTTCCTGTTGTGAGAGCGATGATACTTATCCAAAACAGAAGTCATGGCTCTAACTCTTTCCTTAGTAAAGGTCCCTGCCCTGTCCAAAAGAGCTTACATAGATCTAAAAAAAGTGATGAGCATCCTAGCTAAAAGTGTCAAACTCATATCCTCCCTCATCATTCCTCTGACAGAAGAAATGACAGACATAAGAACTACAGTCACCCAAAATTGTGAGACTATTGATTATGTACTATTAAGGATAGATCAGGGTTGTGAATCCTGTAACTGTCTTTGCAACAATAAGAATTATATTGAAGCAAAACTAGTCAAGCTTAAGACTAGCATTTCACATCTCCAATATCCAGAGGGGCTAGAACTGGTCTTGGCTCACATCTTAGTTACCCGATTTGGGATCCTGGGGAAGGAAAATTTTCTCTTTGTATTCTTTGCTTTTGGATTAATTTCCTCAGTCTTTCAGTGTGTTAGATTTGTTTTCCTAAAATATTGTACCTCCATGCCAACTAGACAGCAAATCTATTGGCAAGAATGCATATAAAAACCTGTAATGCTCTGAGTGGTGATGAGTGAGCCTCATTTTGCGGCATCTCCTGTTTAACTCTATGCCAGGGTAAGGAATGTGTGAGACTAAGACAAAGCCACCATATCTAAAAGTGGCAAAGTCATGTAAACAGGGTAGACAAATCCAGGAAAAGTTCCTTCAGAAAAAGAACAAAGTTGTTAAGGGAACAAAAGGACAGAAATTGGGCCTGAGCACAGGGCAAGCCCCTCTCCAAGAGTCACCAACAAAGGACTTAGACCTGCATGGGAAGCCACTTCCACCAACTCTAGGGGATAAAAAGAGGTCCTGAAGTCTGCCCAATCTTTTGAGTCGTTTTTGGATCCCTGACTTGGCAGCTCCCATCCCACTGGCTAGTGCCTGACAGCCTAGTATTAGACGCTGGGTACCTCTGGATGAGTGTGTGTGTGAGAGAGAGAGAAAATATATCAGTAAAAGTTTGCTGTTATTTTAAATTCACTGGGACTCTGCATATTTTAAAGAACCATTTGTGCCTCAGTTGACTTAGGAGGGAGTGTGGCAGATTTACAGGCATGTGAGTGAGTGAGTGAGTGATCATAAACTGAGCCTGAGAGCACACATGTGTAACACTCCCCAAATTGTGAAAACACATCCTGTACTCTCACAATTTTTTGAAAGTACAGTTCTTTAATGTGGCTTCCTGAGAGTCTGGAGGTGTACAAGAGCACAGCCCATTCATGTATGATCAACACAGCCTCTAAAAATCATGTGAGAGCAGGGAATACTTTTGAGAACATCTGAGTTGTCAGATGTTGGTGAAACCTGGTGTATCACCCCAAACATGGCATGTCACATTTGACCCACATGACAGATTTGGCATCATTGGTTTAAACAATATTCCTACAACACAATCATTTACCAGCATACAATTGTTACTCCCATGTGAAAAAAGTAAGTTAAACTATTTTTATTAACTATATTTTTTCATAAAGATGTTGAGAATTAATGTAATATACAGAATGGACAGAACATTTTCTCTCAGTCAAATTTGTTATATTTAACTGCTGCAATGTCATCATTTCTATTTTATAACCTTGATTTCTGAGGTCATCAGATAAAGAAGGAAAATGTCACCAAAGCAGATAAGGGAACATAAAAGATCATGAAATAAAATATGGTGTAGAGAAATCACTATCATGTTTTAATAATATTTATCTGATAGTATTCATCTAAAAGTATCTAAGGCTTTGGTAAGGTTTTTAGAATATGACAGCTCATATACTTAATATGATTTTTGCTTAAATAACTCCTCCAAAGTTCTGTCATTAATAAAACAGAAGTACAGAATCTTTTTCAATAGCTTTTGATGCAGTTGTAATAAAGCCATTACTCTATGTCAAAATAAACATTCAATCAAACTGTTATTACAGTAGAATCATAAGTCTGTTAACAGTCTGAATATTTATTTTAAAGTTTCAACATTCTTCCTAATTGCTTTATTTCCCCTGTATCAATGATTATTTCCCCAATGACTTTGTAGAAAGATCGAATACCACATGTATTATGAATGATGAATTGTTTTAACATAAATTTTCTAAATGTTTATTGATATATATTTTTATTTGACAAGAAGCTAGTATAAAGATGCCTATTAAAGATAAAAGTCATAACTTGTCAATATTTGATTTCTTTATTTATTCTTTTATTGCTTTTTAAAATAATGACAAAAACCAGAAAAAAACAAAGCAAATGTACTGTCAGCTTTAAAAAGACACATGGAATTTATGTTCCATTGAATTAGGTCCCATAGTTCTCCTTATGTTATCTAGTAACACAAACCAAGAGTCCATACAGATATTAAAAAAGGTGAAAGTGGACACCTTGACTAGTTCCTCTAAACAATGGGAAAATAGGAGAAAATATGCCATTAACCTTCACTTTAGATTTGGACGACGCATACAGTATCTTTATCCATTTAAGAATTCCAAAGAAAATCTAAATCTATTTAGTACAGCAAACATGTACTATTTATGCATAATAATCATGTCAACATGTGGAAAATGTTCAGAAAATGTGAATCCTAGAACAACTCGTTTTAATGAAAAACTCATATACAGGTTTAAAAAGAGTCATAATACAAAAAGGGCATACAGACAGGCTGCAGGTTGGCAGACTAGAAAGACTGCATTCTCTCCCTTTATTCATTGAGCCTATATGCTGAATGTATCTTGAGGAAAACCTGATAGCCAAAAGTACAAAAGATCTGTAAGC
This sequence comes from Thamnophis sirtalis, assembly GCF_051295495.1. Taxonomy (NCBI): domain Eukaryota; kingdom Metazoa; phylum Chordata; class Lepidosauria; order Squamata; family Natricidae; genus Thamnophis; species Thamnophis sirtalis. Next base: position 47,117,262 of record NW_028261384.1, read on the forward strand.
TTTCTATGAAAAGTCAGAGCACAATGAAAACATGAGACTAAAGTTAAATATAAAGAATAGCAAATAAAGAGAGCAAGCAGCCTTTGAACTGATAATGAAGATACTGAAGTGGCGAATCACTTTTCTCTTTTAAGAGTCAATCATCAATAGTAAAGAAAAAAGCAGTGAAATAACATCCTGCAAATTAGCACTTAGTATAGCAGTAATGAAGGCCTTGGAAAAGATAATCAAGTGGCATTATGTGTTGATACCTTCAAAATCATAATCATGGAAGCCATGGTACTCCTTATATATACTTACTACCTATGAAATGAAATTTGAGCTTTAAAGTAGTTGGAAGAGTATCGAGTTTCAATTTGGTGTTGGAGAAGACTCCAGAGAATACCATGGACAGCTGGAGTGGGCAAACAATGCATCGTTTAGTAAATCATTCCAGAGTTCTTGAGGCAGAAATGACCAGGCTCAAATTATCCTATTTCAGAAATATTATATAAAAAGCCATTTCTGGAAAAGGCATTAATACTTGAAAAGATGGAAGGAAAGAGAAACGGATAACCAACACCAAGGTAGATAGACTCTGTTACATTGGAAATGAGTGCACCGTTGGATGACATGAAAGAGATGGATGATCATGGACAAGATCTAGCTACATAGCACTGTAAAATTACTTAATAGCACGTAATCAAACATCTAGAGCAGAGAAGCTATTGTAGAATATTTCAGTGTAAAATGTTTATATTGTTTGCATAATTTCAAGCATTTTTTTCATTAAATCATAAAAAATATTCTTACAGTTCTCTTGCATCACATAGCAAGATCATTGCAAGTTCCTGGTTCAGGAAGGAGGAGGAATTGGAACTGGAGCCATCCGATAGGAATGGCATATCTCCTTGAAATGTTTGCACAGGCCAGTGGCTGAAGACAATGCTGTCTCTGGCCCTTCAGGCCTTGGGGGAGATGGTCAACCAGTCCAAGAACTGCCTGCCTTCCCAGACACGACAATTGGCTGCAGACAGGCAATAGTGGTGAGAGGCAGCAAATTTCCTCTGATGAGGAACTGCTGCCTCCCCCCACTCGATCCAAGGCCACTCGATCCAAGGACACAGAGAGTAGAGCGGAGGCAAGCTCAAAGGATGGCTGGGAGAAAGTCACTCCACCCTTTCATAAAGAACATGGGTTGACTTAAGTAGAAGCCAGAACAGTCTGTCTTTGTGAGGAACAATGTTTGCTTTGGCTTATTCTCCCCTGGCTTTGGAAAAACTCATCCTTGACTCTTGTTTCTGTGTAATACCTTTGCCTTGCAGACTTACCTTTGCTCTCTCATGTACTTGCTTTGCCTTGTGGTCTTGTCTGACCCTTTGGAATTGCCTTGCTCTTTGGCTTGACTATATATCTTGCTCAGTGAGCT